>NC_057852.1:22767757-23070787 GCF_015237465.2 Chelonia mydas | reverse complement strand
TGGTGAGTCCTCTGTGGATGGTATTTGTTTCTTCTATTTCCTCAGGACACAGATGACATGGTTAAGTTTTGCCTTCTTTTTCTTCATGTTGTGGAGTTTCCATTTTACACAGTAAAATTCAATATCTTCCATTGCTTGCGGTGTTGTTGCAGCTGTGTAGATCCCAGGATATTAGAAAGACAAGGTAGATGAGGTAATATCTTTTATTCGACCAACTTCTGTGGGTGAAAATACATGCTTTTGAGCTTACACAGCAGTCTTCAGGATCTGTGAAAAGAACTGAGTGTCACAGCTAAACACAAAGTGGAACAGATTGTTTAGGATAAGGAGTTAACACATATTGTAAGAGACCATTCAAGGATCATCCACATGTACTTACACATATCCGGTAATCACCCCAAACACACCAAGAACTTTCTTGTCTACAATCAGGCACTCAGATACCACAGAACATGATCCAAGGAAAAAGTCTGAGATACATACCTTAGCATACTTAAAACCACCTTCACCAAACAAGGACACTCCATCCAAGAAGTAAATTGCTTCATGAAATGACCCACCCAAATACCTTGAATGAACCTGTTTCAATACAGAAAAAACAACAACCTCCAACTGCAACCCCCTAGATACCACCTACCACCCACACTGGAACCCTTATAAGGTATCATTAAACCCCATATTCTTTCCTGAACCCCCTCTTCTAGCCTTCAAACAGCTCACCAAGCTCATCATTAGAAGCAAGTTCCCCACAGATCAGGACACACCAACTGAAAGTGGCACCAGACCCTGCCAGAACAACAGATGCAAAACCTGAAGAAATATCTCCACTGTTCAGATGATAAATAACCCCCACAACACACCTTTCAAGATCCATGGGTCCTACACATGCCTATCACAACTTGTGGTGCACCTCATCCAATGCACTAAATGTCCTAACAACAACTATTTGGGTGAAAGAAGACCATCACTACCCTCTCGAATGAACTCACACAGAAAAATGATGAAAGACAAAAACACTGTATCACCTGTGGGCAAACCCTTTTCACAAAATGATCACTTCATATCTGACCTCTCAGTCCTTGTCGTCAAAGGAAGACTGCACATCATCTTAAAATCGTCTGGGAGCTTAAATTCATAACTTTGTGAGATACTACAAATCGTGGACTGAATAGAGACCCTGGATTTATGGCCCATTACAACAATCCATAACCCACTAATTCCCTCTTTTGTCCTATGACAGCAGGGGTGTTAACTGCTCACTTCACTTTGAATGGTCTCTTACAATATGTGTTAACTCCTTATGCTGAGCAATTTGGTCAACCTTGTATTTAGCTGTGACACTCTGAGTGCCTTTCCCGGACTTGAAGAAGAGCTCCATGTAAGCCCCAAATCATGTCTCTTTCACCAACAGAAGTTGGTCCAATAAAAGATATTACCTTACCCATCTTGTCTCATTTATATTATTACACATTTTACTTGGTACTTATAAATACAGAGCATCCATTCCTAGCCTTAAAAACATGTAGCATACTTTCCCATTAAGTATGTTCACCTTATGGTCTTCTCAACAAGGCCATTTTTATAGCCGCATTTGCACCTGTCATACCACGACTACTGCCTCGCATCATTATTGAGGAACACACCCTCTTTCAACAGTACTTGGTTATTTATTTCAATTTTATTTACACCTATACACACCCAAAACATTTTCAGAAAGACAGAAAGTGTGCACCCAAGATACTGTTAAATAGACTAACTCCTACATTCTATTCAGAAAACATCATCTATAGTTTAGTAATCCCAGATTTTACAATCTAAAGCCTTGAATCTGCAAACTGCTCCATATAAATAGAATCATTCAGCCATGCAGAGTTGCAATGAAGAAGTCAGTGTGGTTCTGTATGGTGACAGGAGCCTGACAATGCAAAACCAATTTGCAGGCTTGGCATCTAAGAGGGACACAAACAGAAGACACAATGGGATATCCAGATGCAGGAACACATTATTGGGTTTGGGTTTTTCCCCCAATTCTAAATTCTCTATTAGTGACCCTCATAGAAGAAGAAAATTTTAAAGGAGATGTTGAATGAAAAGAGGGTTGTAGCCTCATGAATGGCGATGGCAATGGTGTTTGTGTAGATGATAGAGTGAAAAAAATGTATGGAGACAGGAGAAAGAAATGAAAGGAGCACTAAGAATGGTGCTCCACAACACTCAGCCTTTACACCTTAATCCTCCCAGTAAATTGTAGCCTTGTATTTTATTTCAAGTGAACTTAGCAATGCTGTATTACACCACCATGGGTTCGGCTCCGGTGGCTACAGTCTCAAGCTCAACAAAGTGAAAGCCACTTTTGATACCTGCTTCAGATTCAGAGCATCTAGGAACACACAAAGACCAAGGATAGTGACCACACATACATTCAAAAGTACAAAAGATCTAGGCCATGTCCACACAAGCAAAAACACACCCCTGAGTGACAGAAGTTTTGCCAGGATAAGCGCTCGTGCGCACAGCATTATGTCGGTGGGAGATGCTCGCCCACTAACATAGCTACTGCCGCTCACTGAGCTGGTATTGAGTTGGTATGTCGACGGTAGACTCTCTCCCATTGGCAGGATGCAGCTACACGAGCACGCTTACAGCAACAGAGCTGTATCCGTACTGCTGTGCCACTGTACGCTTCTAAATATAGACACGGCTCTCATCTGTTTTACAAGTTTTATTAAAGTTACAATTAAGGTTATGATTACCCATGCATACAAAAATCCTCTAAAGACCTATGCACAAGTTACAAATATAGTTATACTGACATCCTTAACAATATTCTTAGGGTCTGATGGATGCCTTGCCAATTAATCATCGGTAGAGGGATGATTCCTGCTAGTTTTCCCCTAAATAATTAATTTTATCTAATTTGAGAGCCCTCCTTTATCTTATGATTCTGACTACTCCAACATTCTGTGCATGTGCATGGAGGTGTCCATCCTCTTTTTCCTCATTTGTATTATGCTCCCCAAGAATATTGAGGCACTCCATTTTCCACAGGTTGTTTGTGGTTCCTTTTATTCTCATTAGCAGTTACACAGATCGTCACATTTTTCTAACACATGCCCAAACCGCAGGGTGCACTATCGGGTATCTTTTAATAAAAAATTAATCTTGCCTTTAATTTTTCACAATACCACTCATTGGCACATCTTTTCTCATAATTTTGTGGCATAGGCTCATTCTTTCATCACTTATGTCAAAGATTTCTTAAATCTATGGCCTAGTATTGCTAAACTGACAATTTACAGGCCTCAGCTTGTAGGCTTTGCGATTCAGACCGAGTTACTTAGATACCTAATTCACACTTACGTCTAAATACTAATCAGTCTCATACTTCTATAATCCTACAACTTAAATCTATTTCACATACAATGATTATATATGACATGACATGTTAGTTAATCGTAACATCACACAATAAATGAATGATAAAATTAAGTAATTGGCTCCAAAGTGCTTCGAAAATTTCAAGATAATTTACTGAAATCTTAATCAAAGATGTGCTCAGCAGTTCTGGAGAGGTGTTTCACTCCTTCCCCCCGGTATAGTTTGGTAGATGTATTAGTACAAATATACTAATAAAAAGTGATAGTATTTGCTTTCGATTCATGTGGATATATTCAAATATGTTTCAGCAATCACAGTGCAAGAGGTGCACATTTTGAAGTATGCAAACCTCTACAATATCAGAGGTCAGAGCTTGTTACGGAGACCTCTGTGTGCATGAGACCAGAGAAATTTATACGATTGCCAGGGGTGCTTTTGAAAATATTGCCAGTGTGTTTCGAAGGGTAAAAAAAACAGACTTGCTAATATCAATTAGGTGAAAGAAAAAGTCAACCAGGAAGCATCATTCACTCCTTGAGCACATACAGAAATTGCCTTAGACCAAATCCACAAGAGATTACAAAGGTGAAACTGTGGATCAAATTTGTATGGGAGAAGGTAGATCAAAGAACAAACAAAGGTTTGCCTCTCAGTGGAGAGAAAATACAAATTACTGTAGTATTTCAGCCTGAATACTCTAGATCCCAGTCCAAAACTTTGAGTGCTAAAACCTTCTTCAAATACTTTGTATTCAGAGAGGTACAGAAGGATATGATGCAGAATCATGTTCCTAAAATACTACGACACACTATATAAAAATATGTTCCAATATTTGACTGAATGTAATAATAGCAAAAGTAATGCCTATGATATAGCTAATCATTTAATTATAGATAGATTCACAACAAATAACTTATCTCAAAAGTGGAATACATATTACAGTTGGATACAGGCCTGAGCCACGGAGCTCAGATCTTGATCTGGATTCTCTGTAGGTTAGAAGGAATGGGGATGGACAGACTTCAGATCTGGTGTCGTGAGTCAGATCTGTTACTCCTTGCGATAAAATAGAAAGAGTGCAGATATTTCTAAGTTTGATCCCGACTTACCACATTTGAGTCTAGGTTGAGGACCTGATTTCTAACTTCTTAACCTTTCAAAGTTTGCTAGTGTTCAGAATAAGGTTTTGTGGAAATAGAATTTCTGATAATAAATATCCAAAATTAAGTTTCCTTACCGTCTGCTGAACTGAAGATAAGGACTTTAATGCAGCCCAAAGATCTATCCTTGAGTAATGATGGTTGATATTATAGAATCCTAAATTATCTTTAAAATTACCTGGTGCATTTTAAAATGTATAGCCTCCAATTTTAACTGCAGTGCTTAGTCACTGCACAAAGCATTTTCTTCTTTTCATGAAAAATGTGTCTTTTCCATTCTCCAAGGACTCAATTGTTAAGGAACAACCATCCTGCCTGGTATTGCAAGATAAATGCTCCTACCCATGCTGTGGTTATGTTTCTCATCCAAAGCAGTGGTGCAAGATATCAAACTACAGTGTGTTTAATTTAATAGGATTTACTTGGAAGCCCACTACTACACTCCTGAAGTTGCCATCATACCTTACATCAAAGCAGTAAAACAGTCACTGAAAAATACTGAAATATAGAAGTAGAGCAAAGCTTTTAGGAATGAATGGTCTTTATACTATCAATTACTGAACAGAAAGATTACGCAAGTATTAAGAATTATTTATATAGAAATAAAGAACGATAATAAAACTCTTTAAAAATCTATTTCCTGGGATATGAATATCCATTGCCTACCTCACACTGAAGAACCACCTGATTACCACAACCACAGGAAGGTGTTTACTGTTAAGCAAAAGAAATCTACCCAGCCTCAGGCCAATTTCTGCCCTCAGCTATATAATCAGAAATCTTGGTGAAGTGGAAAGGAATTGCTCATGCGTATCTAAGGGCACAATTTGGTTTTGCTGCTTAAATTGCAATGGAAATGAATATTTTAACAATTCACTCACCGTTTGGCCACCTCAGGCATTTTTGGCTCTTCTTTTTTCTTTGCTTCCCCGGGTGGTTCTATAGGCGTAAGTACTACGGCAGCACAGGAGACTATGGACTGATATGAATCTTCCCGGCAAACTGTGAAGATAAAATATTTTGAGTATTACAAAGCACACTCAATGTCAATTTAAAATTATATATATATATATATATATATTTGTCAAGACTTTCACAAGATGATGAAAAAAAAAACAAATAATTTATCAAACTCTGATTGCCATAACATTTTCACAATAACTGTAGGCCAGGTTTTGTCATCTTAATGCATTCAAATAGCATTTTCTTCTTGCCAAAAGCCCTAAATATTTCAGTATGATTACTTGTGTGCAAGGTGCAACTTCAGAGTGGCAGAATCTGACCCTGGATTTTTTTAATATTTGTCATGTCAAAAGTGATGGAAGAAGCAAGACTTAGATAAAACGGCACACTCATACAAACCTCCCCTTTTCAAAACTTCACACCAAACAAGAAAACGACTCTTTTTTGCGGGTAGAGATTTGAGAAAGTTTGGTTAGTTATTTGCATGTAACCTCAATGGATTTTAATTTTATTCATTATCTATATTATGGTAGTGCCTACCAGAGCCTGATGGTGACAGGAAACTTTCAAACGTATCGTAAAACAGGATAGACCCAGGCCTGCCCTGAAGACCTAACAGTCTAAGCAGACAAACAAATGGTGACGGGGAAAAAGGAGGTCAAGTGACTCGCCAAGGATGATACAGCAAGGCAATTACAAAGCCCAGAATAGACCAGGTTTTTGGTCTGATCTACTGGACCACGCTGTTTGTCAATTGTTTCTTAATAGGGATTGCTCAAATATTCCAATGCAGGATGAGGCCACCCAGACTGTATTTAAAATGGGAAGCATGCCAATTTACCTGATCTGAGGATCTTGCCAATGACCGCCAACAAAAGAAGTCTGTACAATAAATGGCCTCTTACTAAGATACTAAACTATAATTGTTTCAAAAATGATCAGATCTAATACGTGAGAGTCACTGGTAATTTAGTACTAAAGCGGTCATCACACACTGCAACGCACTGAGGAAGATATAGATTTCCTTTACAGCCAAGGTCTACATTTATGAGCTGAAAAAAAGGTGGAAGTAAAATCTGGTGTATTGTACAAAGTGCAGCAGCTTCTTATAGAATAGTTACATAATTGTGAAATATATCATGCATGAGCAAGAAAGCACAGAACGAGGTGGCCCATTTTTTAAGCAATGAGTTACTTTCAGTGTTGTCTATAAAAAGAAAATATTAATGGATCAAGGATGACTGACAACAATCACTAAAAGCCCCTGCCGGGCCAGTTTGTTTACCTGCCGCATCCGCAGATTCGACCAATCGCGGCTCCCAGTGGCTGCGGTTCGCTGCTCCAGGCCAATGGGAGCTGCTGGAAGCGGCGCGCGCCGAGGGACTTACTGGCTGCCGCTTCCAGCAGCTCCCATTGGCCTGGAGCAGCGAACCGCGGCCACTGGGAGCCGCAATCGGCAGAACCTGCGGATGCGGCAGGTAAACAAACTGGCCCGACCCGCCAGGGGCTTTCCCTGTACAAGCAGCAGAACAAGTTTGGGAACCACTGGTTTAAAGGAAAGGGTTATGGCAGGCTTAGAACCTAGAACTAATTGATATATAGGGGCTTGATCCAGCACCCATTAAGTCTTTCCATTGAATGCAGCAGGTTTTGGATCAGGCCCTCCAGTACATCCTCATGGGCTACCTAATTTATCTTCATTGCTGAGCTTCTCAGGAGTAATGGAGCAAAACTCTTGTGACCAACTTGCATGGAAACAGGCCACTGAGAAGATATTTATGATTCTATTGGTGAGATATGCCAATATTTTATTGTCTGTGAGAAGTTCTCTGACATTTTGCTACCTGTTTATCAAGGATTCTCTCTTTGTTCTGACATTCTCATCATCTAGGTGCTACCACAGATTATTTTCTATATTGTTATTCAACATCAACTGTCCACTCTTGCTTTACAATATCCTCATGCAAAAGCCAAGACTGTTGTGAAATTCAGCATGTATTTAATCGAGTAACACATAATAGTCAATATTAAAAAGAATAATAAGGCATTGTGATTGTGTTCCCAATAGAATAAATTCTTCATTTTAATGAACACATTTGCAATTAAACATGGGCTGGCCTCCACCTGAGCATCACCAAGTGGCCAAAGGTCATTCTACGGCATTCCGACTCTGTTTTCCCCCTCTTCAGAGCCCTTTAAGAACTGATTGTCCACACGTAGCTCAAACAAGCTCTCTCTTGGAGTCTACTTTATTGAATCCTCTGGTCCTCTAGGCTTTAAGGCCAGTTCATTGTCTGTCTGCCGATTAACAAAGCAAAGCTCAAGCAGTCTTTGCCCCAGCTGGCCGTCACAAGTCTCTTCCCTGCTCAGACAGGGTCTCCCCGAGGCCTCCCTGCCTGAAGAGCCTTCTCCCACTCTCTCCTGCTTCTTCAGCTTTTTCTCTGCTGATTCAGGACCTGCAGAAGCCTTCTTGCTCCCTGCAGTATCTACAGCCATAGCTGCAATCTCCTTGTCTTCCCCACTTTACTGCAACTTCCTGCATTGTTTTTTACATGCGGATCACTTGATGCAACACAGGTGTGGCTCATCCTTTAACCAGGGCTGGCTTATCCCCAGGGTCTCCAGCCCATGAGCATCCATCCCTTTGTGACGTCATGAGTGAAACGTCTTGTTCTCTCATTCTCTGCCTTTTATAATCTTTGCTAGCTGTAGTGGCTAGATTGAACCTCAAAATCCAGTCCAACTAAGGGACAGTAGATAATGAATAACTGTGCTGGCCCAGGAGCAGGACAGGGACTGAACTGTGATTCTGAGAATAACAATTCAGATGCCTTATTCCATGATCGAAGTATGCTGCATCAGCCCCTTTTCGGCCACAGATGACTATTGCCTCCACCAAGGCTCAGCTCTGCCAGGTGCTACATGATGGGATGGGACAGGAGCGCATGGCGCGGAGTCTTGGCTCCACCCTTTCACCTGTGCAGGAAGAGGAATAGCAGCTCTCTCCCATGCAGATGATCTGGAGATGTGGGTAAATCACACAGAGGAATAAGGGGGATATTTACTGGTGCAGGCATGCAGAGGGCTCCTGACTTTCCTGAGTGATTAAGATGAACAGTACAGATGGCCCAAGCATGGGAAGAAATCTATGAGATGTTGACAGGAAGAGAAGCTGTACATTAATGCATATGTGGAATTCAGGTAACTATTTTTGAATACACTTGACATCTTCCAGGATTTTTTATCCATATATAATAAAATATTTGTATCCCTTCTTGAGTCTGTCTAAACCACTGGAAACATAAACAGAACTAGTTTCTAAAATGTCACTTCCATCTCTTCCGTCCTTAAAAGTGATGTCTATAACCTAATCACTGTCCTATATATTGACCAGCAAAAGAAAGCTGACTCCAAAGACAAGTTGGACAAGTATATGCTTCTCTATGTACTTTATTTTATATCTGGGAAATAAATGTCGCTATATACACATAAACAAAGAGGCAAATATTGTGTGTGCGCATGTGTGCATCGCCAAATGCCCTCTCCAATACACATGCAAAAATAGGACAGTACGGGACCATGCAACTATCCTTTATTTTTATTTTATAACAGTAGACTGGGTGCCCCTTCAAACAGCTATAGATTCATACTGCCATCTTGCAACTTTCAGAGTGAACACCCAGAGCTATCAGATCCCTATCTAAAGAACCTGCAGGGGATATTCTGCCTGATCATTTTGATCAATTAGTGTATTCTTATTCAAATAATCTTTTCCAGAAGAACTTCATATGCGTGGACCAACTCCTGAAATCTGACTACTTTTGTTTAGCAGGCAAGTGGTTTACTGTGGTAGAATAACTCCTTTACACATACGGTTAAAGGTGAAGGTGAAGCCTTCTTAATCCTCCAGAGGTTTATTTGCTTGATCAGAATTTATTCTGAGTTTGGGACATTTGATCAACTGTTTCTTCTCCTTCCAGCTTCTCACAGAGATGCAGTGTTGGCATTGCTTCTCAAAGCAACTACATCACTACCTTGCTATCTTGAATCTCTGCACACGCAGCAGTACATCATTATGGTACAAGGTAATTAACTAAAATGTCATGAAAAGGTGGCAGCAAGGCAAGAAGCAATATTCATATCCTCTCCTCTTATTATCTGTTCATAAATTTCATTACAGAAATAAGAATATGCCTGACTGCAGGCCAGGGGGTGTCAGGTTTGAAGAAATTTTGGTGGTGCCCAGAAGGCCCAGAGCCCCCACCTGCCTAATGATCTGCGAGGGAGTTTGGGTCGGGGGAGGAGGTCTGAGGTGCAGGACCTGGGCTAGGGCAGGGGATTGGGGTGTAGGACGGTTGAGATGTTGGGCTCTGGGATGGAGTTTGGGTGCTGGGTGCAGTCTCTGGGCTGGGGCAGGGGGTGGGAGTGAAGGAGGGGGTGAGGGGTGCAGGCTCTGGGAGGGAGTTTGGGGGCAGGAGAGGGTGTGTGAGAAGGGGGCGCAGGCTCTAGGCTGGGGGTGCAGGCTCTGGGAGGGAGTTTGGGGACCGGAGGGGGGGTGCGGGAAAGGGGTGGGGTGCAGGCTCTGCGAGGGGGTGGGAGGGTGCTGCACTTATGGGGAGGGGACTGCCATCACATGTGGCTTCCTTCCTCCCCTGCTGCCCCTCACCATAGCCTCACTGTTGGTGGGGGATGGGCTGCCCCTTGCCCAGTGTTGGGAAGGAGTGATGGCAGGGCAGGGCAGGGGTGGCAAGCGGATCACAGGGTCAAACACTCACCGAAGCCCCAGCAGCTGGTCAGATGAGTGAGGTCCAGTCCAGTTATCTCCTGCTGGAAGGAAGCCCCCCTCAGTGTCTCCTCCTGGTGGGTGCAGGGGGAGGGGAGGACTGCCAAGCATATGTGTTCCTCCTTCCTCTCCCCTCCTGAGGTTCAGCAGCAGCAGCCAACTGCCTCAGCCTGCCACCGGCTCTGCTCTTGTGCTGTAGCCTTAGGCAGCAGCAGCAGCTGGTGCCGGGCAGGCAAGGGAGAGCTGTGCCACTTTCATTCAGGCAGGGACGCTCTGGGACTTGGAGGGAGGGATGCTCCTGGACCCGGGTGAGGCATGCGGGGGGGGGGGGGGGGGGGGGGGGCGGCAGGTACGGGGGCCGCTCCAGGCAGGGCCAGGGGAGAGACCCAGCTCCAAACATTGGTGGAGCATGACCCCCAGCCCTGAATATTCCTGGAGCCTGGGCGCCATGGGCCCATACAACTCGCCGCCCCTGCTGCAGGCTATCAGCTTTCATATAAGACTAATGGCAAAAGATTATGTACTTTTTAAGGAGGACATTTTGCTTTCACATTTTCCACTTGTTTTCCTCTAACGAAGGTTTTTTTTTTCCTTATATGTACTGCTGGCATGCACTTTATTAATAAATAATCATCGGTGTCATAATTTTATATAGTATCTTTTATCCTGAAGGATCCCAAAACACTTACAAACCTCCAGGAATTTGTATACATATAGGGATTTAGCTGCCAGCTAACTATAGCCCCTTCTGGGATGAAACAAAATCTCTGCAGCACACTGGGATGTTACACAAGTTAAGCCATTTCCAACTGAAACTGCAGGGAAAATTTAGGTAAACAAAATACAATTACCTGAGTTGAAATTTAGCCAGAACACCAAAGCATAAATGGCCCTCTCAGGCTATTATTAAATTATTTGTTTAAGCGATTGCTTTATTTCGTTCTATTGTCATACTGAGTTTTGTTTCTGCATGTATTACTGCATTTGATGGTGTAAATTTAGGATATGCTATTTTTTAAGCTGGGAAACAGTTCTATCAAATTATTTATGTGTATGTGCTTTAATGTTTATTCCCCTCTGTGTGTTATGGTTCACTAGCCCTTACTAATGATACTTTTTTCCTGGTTATGTTAATATTGTTCTTGTTGGATTTGGTATAGAGAAAATTTGCAAAATACTTACTTATTTTCAGTTCAAATACTGATTCCCATTTGTACCACACCACACTGCGTAACAAGATGGGGCTTCCTTCCATCCATGAATAAGAAACGTACCCATCGTCAAAAGTAGATGATTAGATTTAATATATTTCACTTCACTTATTATCAACAAAGAAGCAAGGCAGTAATAAATTCAGAAACTTACACGGTTGAAAAACAACACTGAAATGTAGCGTCTGAATTTCCAAGCTCATGTATGGTTTTGCCTAACTACAAGTATACCTCATGCAAACAGTACAAATATTGGGCCTGATTCTGATTTTCTTACTCACATTGAGTAGCAGCTAGCTCCACAAATTGAGAAGTAAGGTTCTACTCAACATATATTGGTATCAGATTCTATCCCATTGGGAGAAATATACTGCCAAATGTGGTGATTTCTTTCAATACCACATGTTTTGTGTTAAGATACTAATCAATAACTTGCTTCACAAGAGCTGGCCCTGGCCCTCTAAACAGAAATGTTTAGTATGAAATCAGAGATCCAGTTTTGCTCAATTTATAAGATAGAAAAGATAATTGCTCTTTTAATTGCCTGCTAAATGCCAGGAAAGTGGTAACAAAATATGTGAAGGCCATGCAAACTTTGTGGTTGTGTTGGCACTAGATGTCTCATTAGCACATGTGCTTTTGCAAACCTCCAGGATTTGTGTGTCCTTGAAACCCATTCATTACAACAACCGAGCACGAAATCAGAGTTAAAGTATATAAGCAACTAATTTTATACTCTACATAACAATTCCTTTTGCTGTCAGTAACAGTAATATTTACTACCACAGAAATGCATTAGAAATTGAAAAACTTCCGGCAAAATATCTTGTAAGTCACATACAAATGAGACAATACTTTCTAAAAATGTTGTCTCCTTTTTTTCCATAGTACAAGGACAGCTCTTGTAAACAAACTCATAATGACTGCAAAATTAAGAAAATAATGAGAAGAGCCTGGATACTATTTACGGTCATTTAGGGTATGTCTACACTGCAATTAGACTCCTGCGACTGGCCCATACCAGCTGACTTGGGCTAAAGGGGTCAGGTGAAGGGGCTGCTTAACTATGATGTAGATGTTGCAACTCGGACTGCAGCCCGAACTCTGGGACCCTCATACCTCGCAGGGTCTTAGAGCCTGTGCTCCAGCCCAAGCTCAAATGTCTACACTAGCAATTATGCAGCCCCGTAGCCCGATTCCCATAAGTCCAGGTCAGCTGGCATGGGCCAGCCACAGGATTTTAATTGCAGTATACACATATCCCCTGAGAAATATTTATGTACTTATATGAATATATGGCCACAGATTACTGAAACAGGAAAATACAGTCATTTCATGTACTGTACATCTCTTCTAACATTCTTCAACTTGTGCTGTAATGAAGTAATGAAGTTTTGTTGTAACACCTGAAATTTCCTTTCAAATTGTGGGCCACGTCATCACTATAATTTTACATCAGTATAACTACATGAAAAATCCACACACCCCACTCCAAGGGTCATTGTGATAGCAACCTAGCCCCTGATGTAGACAGTACTATGTTGACAGGAAGACTTCTGTTGACATAGCTACCACCTTTCACAGAGGTAGATTAACTATGCCACTTCACTGAAGCATTTTATGTGTAGACCTTGCCCTTGATGCTTAACAAGTAGCTCAGATATTTACTACTAGTTATGCTTGGCTCAGGTCAATCCTTGTTGGTTTACGTATACCCAGAAGATAATGTATTACCAGAGGAATATATTGTCTTTTCTTTTCAAGAACAATGAGAATTACTAATGTCTCAAGTTTCTCTTAATTCAGGTGATTAACTTTATTAATACAGAAGTTTTAATTCCCCTATTTAATAATGAAAAGGCCAGGAGTCATTAACATCTGACAGCTGTTCAATAACCTGTGTGAAAGGAGTTAGTGGCCTCAGTCCAGCTCTCAGTAGAAAGGTATCCAACAAAACAAAAACCACCACAAAGGGTACTAATCAGCATCATAGCTGGGATAATTGAATCATCATTAACTGGTCATAGAGAGTGAAATACACTCTCACTGCCAGAGATGGGTCCTCCAAGGAAACACTAAACCATATCTGTGGGACAGTACCAGGCAAGCTTATGCTGCCAAATATGATCTAACTAGTCTGAGGATAAAAAAAGGGCTACCGTTCACAAATGCTAGATTCATTATAAACAGTTTTTAATATTAGAAAAGAGGCAGAATGAGGTTAGCATTGCTCAACAAAAAAATATGCTCTCTTGATACAAAAAACCAGGAGGTCTTCTGATGAAACTAATAGCAAGTACTAAATATTTAGAAGACATAAAGGAAAATTTTCAAACAATGTGTAGCTGAACTAGGAGATGTTGTGCAGGGGATCAGAGCCAAGTAGAGGTGCGGGATTTAAAAGAGCTGGATAATTAAAAGCATTGCACATGATGCATGCTAAGCTATGAATAATCAAGTATCATAGTTTGGGACACATACTGATTGCCGAGAGGTCAGGAAAGAATCCTTCAACTGCGGTATCCACACAACAAGCTAGGTGTACTATATTGATTGATAACTTTCCCCTGAAACATCATGCATGGGCCACTGCTGAAGACAGGCCACGGAAGTATAGGGAACAGTGTTTGAATCCAGCCTGGAAAATCCTATGTGCCTGTTTATTACAGAATGCAGCAAAGAGTGTTTGTGATTACACTGGCTAGCACAATGGGACCCCAACAATCCCAGACTGTGACCCCTCGGGGGCCACCACAATACAAGTATTGATAATACAGCCTCTTCCCTAATTTTTTTCTCCTAGTCATGATAAGACTCAGGAAATGGCCTTAATATTTGAGCCAATTAAATATATATATATATATATAATTAAAGATAGGTAAGAGCTGAAACACCCCAGGCTGCTAACCACTGATTATTCAACGCAGGAACTCAAACTGATGTTCAGAGCTTAACAAATACCACTGAAAATGAGAGATTTTTGCTACTCACTAAAGTGATCAGTCCATTTATATATGTATACTTTCTGTGATGTTCACCACTTTCCTTCCACATAAAGCTTTGCCCCCATCTCTTTGCATTTTATTAAATTCCCCTCTTTTATAGTCTCTGTGGGGGCAATATATGCTTGCCTGGCCAAAATTCTCTATACAGTTACCAGTAAAAGAAACCTACAAACCTAATAAATGCTGAATAGCATGAGAACAAGATGCAGACACATCATGCTAGGGTTACCATATGTCCGGGTTTCCCAGATATTTTCTCTTTTTTTGATCCTCCACCCTCTCTCCAGGTGAATTTTTCAAATAAGAGGAAATATCTGGGATTTTTGCAAAGCAGACATTGCAGCTCAGAAAGGACCTGGCTCCATGTCCCAACTGGTCCCTTTCCAGCAGCCACAGCTGCCGGATCCTGCCGACTCAGGCCCAAGCTCCCAGCCCTGAGAAGGGGGCAAGGCAGGGAAGAGCTGACGGACAGCTGGCTCTGCATCCTGGGCGTGCCACCATGACAGGGAGTGACACTGTCCCCCACCTTGAGAGTGAGGCCATGGGTACCCCTCAGCACCCCCAGGTACCCCTTGAAATATACACACATCCCCCCAACACCCATCAAAAAACCCCTCCAGCACCCCTTAACTGTCTGCCCCCACCATTCCCCCTCACCCTCCCAGTAGTGTCCTCTTTTTGGGAACCTGAAAAATGGTAACCCTACATCACACTACCCTTCACATTTACTTTGATTACACCTACCCTGTGGAAGGTTGGTCTGAAATGTGGGGAACGCAGTTTCAAAGCCATTTTGGTTCCCTTCTTAATGCACTTCTTTTTATGAAGTGAGGAATGGAAGCATGAAGGAATTTTAATGGGCTAAACTTTCTGTTATTCCAAAATAATTTGGAAGTGTTACCCTTCCTCTCTGACGAAGGGGATTCTTTATTTTAAAAATGTTTAACGATCAAGTACAGAACACATGGACACTAATCTCCACGTGTACGGCGAAGGAAAGATTTGTTGCACACGTGCAGGTACTCCATTTAGCTGTCTGATGAAAAGTAAATGCAAGGAAATATATTGCTGCAGATCAGTAGCAGCACCTGGCAGGGCTCCTGCCCTTTTTTCAAGATGACAGGATAAAGATTCATCCTGGTCCTCCCCACTTGTATGGTCACTTAGGGTTACAGGAGAAAGAAACTTTCCTGAGGCGTATGGGAAAGGGGTTAAATTGGTATAGAGACAAAGAGATGTGTCTCTAACATTTGATTGATGTTATTTTACAATTGAGAAACAGACTGCAATCATATAATTAAAAACTCTGTTGTCATGCAGATGCTTGAGAAAGAAGAGTTGAGGTTGCGTGCACCAAGAGAGAAGTTATAAATAGCAAAATAATATGAATGATAGCCCTTAAATTTATACCACGTTAGTGTGTGCTTGAAGAAAGACCAATAGGGACTCTGCCACTTTGTTATTAGTATAGTTAGAAGGAATTGTATGAATAATTGCTACGGTTTCTACCACCAATAGAATACAGGATACACTGGCAGAATGACACAGGATCATTGTTCCTAAAATACAGATCGGGAGCTACTGCATTTTTTTTTTCACTTGAATTATTCAATTATTGAGGAGTAGAAATGAAAAGCGTTGCGGGGAAGCATTTAAAAGAAGCAACCCTGGCCACCCGACCAGGAGCTGTTGGTATTAGAGTAATTTCATAAAAGATGAGCTTGTGATCCCAAGCGTCTCTTAATTCTGGCAACCCTGATAAGAACTGTGGTTAATTTATCCAAGAAGCACTTTGTTGATTAACATTTCTTTAATTAAAAGAAAAGCTATGTTAATTCAATCTGTCTCTTGTTAGTTCTTTTCACCAAAGAAAACCTCAATTCTATAACTAAAATGTTAAATAACAGTCTTAAATAACATGGTGAACCTCAAAAGTTTTGGATTTTCATTTGTATAGACCAGGGGTGGCCAAACATACTGACCCTCTGAGTTGCATATGACAATCTTCAGGAGTTCGAGAGCCAGGGCACAACGACCAGGGCTCGGAGCTTCAGCACCGCAGGAGGTACCTGCTGGGGCTTGGGTCGTCAGCCTTGTTCTTGCTGAATCCCAGAGTACCAGCAGGTGCACTTCGTGGGGCTGAAGCCTCAAGACCCCCAACCCTACTGGGCAGAAGCCCCTACCCCGCCATCCCACTGCAAAGCCAGGGTCCCAAGCTCCCCTCCGCCCCAGCCTGGTAGCTGGAGAATGGGGTGGAGGGGTCCACAAGCCACACTTTAACTGTAAAAGAGCTGCATACGGCTCGCGAGCCACGGTTTGGCGACACCTGGTATAGATGCTCAGAATGTCGGTCCTTCTCTAGATCTCTTGCACAATGGGGCTGGAAGTCCTTGTCAGAACAAACTCTCTCCCAAATTCTCTAATTCTGGTTTCAGATTGAGACACGAAGAAAAAAAAACAAACAAACCCAAGACCTTTACAGCAATATTTTGACACCTGACCTTGCAGTCTTCCCCAAAGTGCGGGGAGAGGGGGACTGGGGGGGAGTTGGGGGGAGGCGTTAGAAAAAAAAATTAGAAATCTCAGAAAATCTCCAGTTCTGATCTGCATTTTGAAGGACAATGTCTGTGTGTTCTTATTCTAGTGAACTTGTTAATATTATTTTAAAATTCTCTGAGTTTCTTGCACACACTGCATTGTGGTATACAAGAGAGAGGTTTGAGTGCCACTTCAGGGAGCGTGAGGTCCGGAAAGGGCACCACAACATCAAGGTATGCCTTTTCAATGTGCTCAGCATTTTTTAGGTTCCAGATCACTTTGATTTAAAAGTCAATTTTACAAAGCTTGCACTCCCCTTTATAATTCCGTTTTGATTTTTCAAATCTCGATCCTATTTTGTGACTACAAACAACTGATCCTCTTCATCCATTCCTTAGATTCCTGAGTGGCCAGATCTGGGTTTTTTTCATAAATGCTGAGATGCCACCTACCCTAAGCACTTTGGCAAAATCCCAGTACAATTTCAATTCAACTGTCTCTTTCTCAGCCCTGGACACACAACAAAATCTCTCTGTTGTACTCTGTATCATTAAGCATTAAAGCCCTGGGAGCTGATGCTTAAAACTGTGTGAAAGGTCACCACACTTGGGGATGAATACACATTTCACCAGCCTACTTATGTAAGTAAAGAATATGCTGTACATTCCCTGCTGCTGGAGACTAGATTTGATTTAGGCCTTGGGAAAAAAAGGAAATAAATATATATCCATATCATTACTAGTTCTATGCTTACTCAAGCCCCTCTTATCCCTCAGATCACTGCTACATTTCAGAAAATCAGCCAAATGAATGCCTAGGAGAATGGAACTATATGCCCATAGTGCCCAAAGGGTTAGTTGTAATAGTTCTGCAATAAAACCGCAGGGCCAAGTCTTAAACACAGCGTAGTCACAATCAGAAAAATTGTAATAGCTACAATTAGAGGTCCATTACTGGCAAATGAATTACATCCTATCAGCTTCATGTGTTTTCCACCTTTTTCGTAGTAGTCATAAAGGCTGCACTTGTATCTCCTTTGTGTTATCTAGATTGGAGCCCAAGCGAGAAGATTATGCAACTCCACATTAATCAGAAAAGATGGCATTTTTATGACATGCTAGCAGTTCTGTAAAATCTCTGCCACCCTTGGAATTCATGGATGTCCAACAGCCTATCCAATAACACAGTGGCTTGTGGCAATTCATTTGCTGAAAAGCATAACTGAATCTAGGTTCCTAAAGTCTGCACCATATGTACATGAAGTGAAATTAAAGTGAATATAAAATTAAGTTGACAAGGTGGTAGTAAAACAAGTTTTTCCTCTTAGTATAACATTACTTTTAACAAAGTTTTAAACATACTTCACTTCTTCCCGCTCACCCCCAACCAGAACGTTTAACAACATGTCGTTACAACACTTTGTAAGAGAAGAAAACATAGTTGGAACGTATTAGCATAATAAGATACAGAGTGTCATTTAAAGAAAAAAGCACTGGTTCTTCAACTTTGTGTTGCTTAATACACCAGAAGTGCCGACAGAACACATTTCAACAACATGTTGGGCCAGATTGTACTTCAGTAATGGGCAGCAGTATAAAACTCCACGATCATAGCTCACTGAAGTCAGTGGAGCTATGACAAGTTTCACCATCTGAGAATCTATTTTATTTTATGATGCTACTCTTTCAATATGGTAACCGTATCAGGAAATGTTATAAATTTAGAAGGCCAAATAAATGGGAATCTCATACTGGTATTTGAAGAAATGGTGTTTGAAAATTAAGTACAAATTATGTTTTCCAGCTGTAACTCTTTAATGACGCCGACAATGTACTTTAAGTATACCTATTCATATTTGAGACTGCTCCTCAGACTTGGACTTTCTTATCTATAGTATTTGTTCTGCGGTACTATAACAATTTTAAGAAGTTCAAACAGTTTACATATGAATTGACAAATTCCCATTCAGTGTAGAAAATAAAACTGTGTTCTGCATATGTGTAAGGAGTCAAAGTCTGGCCGCACATGCATGCTGTATTCCCACTGACTTAAGTGCAAGTTGCTGCAAAACACTTGAAGACAGAATTTGGCCCAAAGACACTGAGGTGGAACATTTTTTGTGTCAACCCTCTAGTCCTGCCCCTGAATTCATGAAGATGTAAAATGATGACCCAGTTTACTTCATCTAGGGTTGCCACCTTCCTAATTGTTGGTAACCAGACCCCTGAGGCCCCGCCCCCTGCCCCCTCTCTTCCCCCAGGCCCAGCTCCCTCTCTTCCCCCAAAGGCCCAGCCTCCGTCTCTCGCTCCTCTGCCTCCCTCCCCCCATCGCTCACTGGATCATCTCAAGGAGCCTGCCTGTAGGTAGGAGGCAGCCCTGACTGAGAAGGGGATGGAGCAGATTAATGACCTGGTGGCCTGCTCCTGCCTCGCAGTAACCTCATTTTTGGTTCAGGTGCCATTTAGGGTTGCCAGGTCCACAAAAACTAGGCACCTGGCAACCCTCAATGGCACCCGGACATAGAAGCCAAAAACCAGACTGTCCTCGTAAAAACTGGACGGGTGGCAACCCTAATTTAATCTATGGTAATTCTATGGCCCCATTCCATTAATGTAATGTCTGGGTGCCTCACAACACCCCTGTAAGACACAGAAGTTCTTTTATCCCCATTTGTACAGAGCAGGAACTGAGGAACAGTGAGATGCTGCTATTATTTGTATTACCATAGCACCTAGGAACTTCAAGGTATGTCTACACTTACAGCAGCGTGCAGAGTACAGACACTGCACACCCAGCCAGCATGGGTATAGGTAATAGTGTAGACGGTGAGGCACAGCTTAGGCAACTAAAGTAGAGTGCCCTACATGCCTGAATCCTAACATACACATGGCTCTCTGCATGCCCAAGCAGGGCCTCCCACATCTACACTGCTAATTTTAGCAGCCTCGCGTCTTGCTCCCTCCCCGCTGTGAGGGGCTTTCATTGCTGCATGTGGCTACACATCACAATGACAAGTGTGAATGTAGCCTGCTTTCATTGTGGCACGGTGCTACACGCGTATTGCCTGAACTCTACAAACCATCATAAGTGTAGACAAGGCTTCTGTCATGAACCAGCCACCAGCTGTGCTAAGCTCTGTACAAATGCAGAACAAGGAGACCATCTCTGTGTCCTAGTGACGTGCCAATGATCCCAAAAGAAATCTTTGGTAGTGCACTGAACTGAACCCAAGACCTACCGAGTCCCAAGCTAGCCTCCTAACCACAAGACCACTGGGTGACATTTCAACAGGGTCGTTGGGGTTTTTAGGTTTGTTTTTTTTACGTTTTCAGCTTTAGTCTCATAGAAACATCACAACAAATGTTTGTTGTAAATCTTTCTAAAATATCATTTTACAATAATAAATATCTATCAAGCACTCACCATATGTGCTTCATTTTAGGGTAAATTAATTTGCTAGCATTTAAATAATATAGCAAGCTTTTTGTATTCATTTCTGAATGTGTATCTTTTTAAAATTAAACCTATTATAAAATAAACTATGAACTAATCCCCAAATTTTGTATGTAACTATTGCTTACAAGCCACAATTTAAATAAGTAAATCAATATTTATACTGCATTTGTTACATGTCTTCATAGCCAGGCTGGATATCAAATTAAATTTCTGCTTAAGTATTTAATACTCTAGTTTGTTAGCCTTGCTTCCACGAAAAAAGCCAGCATATTGTGATGATGCATCACATGGCAATAAGTCACCAGAACAGAGAAATACTAACCTCCAATTCAAAATGATATCAAGATTCATAGATATAATAAGAGATCTTGATGGATATGGGACAGGCACATGAAAAACAGGATCATCCTTCAAATTTCAAGACTTTACGTATGGTGTTAAGTTTGTCTCAACTAATTAACTGGATGAGTTTGTTAACTTAGGCCTGGTCTACACTCAAAACATACATCAAGATAGCCGTGTCAGTCAGGGGTATGAAAAACCACACCCCTACTGACGTAGCTACACCGAGAGAAGTGTCTTCTGATGGCACAGCTAACATCGTTGGTGGAGGTGGTGTTCCTACACTGACAGAAAAACTCCTTCTGTCAGTGAACACTATGGGTATGTCTGAGTTTCTGAGTTTCACTGCAAAAAGCCATTGGCAAGTGTAAAAGCTCCCATGGTTTTTGTGCAAAAAAGGGACTTTTTCTGCTTTAAATGGCAAGTGTAGACATGCCCTTAATCTACACTAGGGGGCTATGCCAGCAAAGGCTATGTCTTACACTACAGAGCCTAAAATAAGGCTGTACACATGAAACATCTCCGTTTCAAAGTTGTCCTGGAAAAGAGGCCCAGTTTCAAACATTCACGTTAAATTGCCTTTGAACTGATTAACCATGCCATAATTTGTGCTACTTACATAAACAATCATGCACTCAATGGTTTAGATGTGAGACACCAGATTCTGGCTGCTCACATGAGGCTGCATAATAGGTGCTAGACATAGGGGCAGGTGAGGACCAGGCAGCCATTTTCTCCACTGGATCACCTGTCCACAGAATAGTCAAAATTCTGGTGCTACCTGAGTGTAAAGTGCAGAGGGATGTGTTAATGCTGTCAGGAGTTTAGCCATTTCAAAGCTGGAAGCGAAGGCAGTCCATGCAGCATCCTTTAAAAGGAGGTAGTAGGTGCATGCCCAAGCACACCTAGAGATATTCACACTCAAGCACCCTGGAGATATTTTGAATGCCTACGGCACGTGCCCTGGTGCTATGTACGTCTGCACCTCTTCCCATGGTGCTATACATTTGTTGGCTTTTATAATTTTAGTCCAAATTCTAAGAAGCATCTGTGAGAGTCCCTCATGGCAATTAATGTTGTTTTAAGACCTATTTTTCTCTTTTAAATTATTGGGCCAATTCACAGACTATTCTTGTAAAGTATGGACAGAGTTCTACTCTGTTACACCATTGTGGGCTCACTGCTGATTTCAATGGAATTAGTTGGGATGCACACAGATATAACAGTGCAATATGGCCCCCTTAGTCTAAGGGAAAAAATCTCCTGGAACGGAGTGTGAAATCTCTAGAAAACCGCTCGTGCAGATGAAATGTGAGTGCCAAGACATTTGCACATCCAGTTTTCACAATCACAGAAAGATCTCTGCAAAAACCATTATGCTGGTTCAGTAAAAAGTGTAAGTGTAGCAATTTGTCATGCAACAACAGATAGCTATTCATTTTTTCCATTCCATATTTGGGCACATATGAGTGCAGTACACAAAACTTAGCATTAAACCATCAAGACATCATCTTTAAATAATATTCATGACTGTAAGATATTATGATTAGCGGTTTGGTTCTGAAGGAGTGCAGTACTCATGCTTTTCAACTGACAATAACAGGGTGGTTGGGGAGGGAGAAACACCCTTGCTAGCTTTCATCAACCAATTACCACGCAGGAAGATGTCACCCTTAAATGTTTTTGACACTGCTGTTTGTGACTTGTTTTGTGACCTGGACATTACTAAAAAGCATATTCACAAATGAGTGAAACGTTACTACATTAGACTACTGATCTGAGCCTCAACTATCATGTCTAATTCTGCCAAATTGCAGTATGGTGTCATAATTCTATGGTGCGATTTATCCATTAGCAAATAACAGAACCTCCCTCATTGCACGTAGGACTTCAGGTCAGGCTCAAGATACGGTCCGAATAAAAAAATCCATTTATTCACAGAGAGGTTAAAGATGGTAATCAGCTAAATCCACCTTCCACTGAGAAAATGTATTAATATATTAGAAAAGTCTGAGAAATATGTATAATATATACTGTGCTTGTTTAGTCATTTAGAAATCACTGCCTTTAAGATAATCCTATCATGGTAACTAAGAACAGGAATGCGGTCAGGTGGGTGGGATCTTGGCTTTGTTGCTAACTTGACATCAAAATAACACCTTCAGCATCCCTGGGAAGACAGTGCCGTTGACAGAAGAGCTTTATAATGGAACAGGGAGTTGTGGTCAAGTTCATGGCAGATACACGGCATGGTTTCCTGTCTCCACAGGAGTTTGGCAAGGCTGCATTGATTGGTTGATGGATAAACTTGAGGAGGCAACTGTGGCGGTATTGAGTGGAACACCATCATGCTTTGAAAGCTCAAATACTCCAGTGACACTAAATCAGTGCAACTGATGGCGGATTTGGTCAGACAAGAAGCAGAGCTCACTGATCTGGGTATTAATATAGATAAAACTAGGTCCCTGGCCATTGCCATCAAGCAGCTCCAGATTACCACTGCCCAGTATTTCTCTCTCTGTATGGGACATGGAACAGCTGGCAACTGTCAAATACTTTGGTAGCATCATAAACCGTGCTAGATGATGCTCAAAGATGTGGACACTTGTAAAGCCACAGCTGTCGCCATGTTTTGGGCATTTCAGAGGCTTCTTTGGGGATGTAGTGACATCAAGCTTGCTACAAAGCTGCAGATCTATATTATGCCAACTATATAGTATGGAAGTGAAACTAGACTGACATTTTCTGTTCTTATCTTCATCAGCTGTTCCATATCAAGTGGCAGGACAATATCAGAAATGAAGATATTCAAAGCTAAGCCCAATTGCCTCCATCAACACTGGTTCTGGTTTGGCACCTTTCTTGGTATGGACAGACTATTAGACTAGAAGATCAACAAATTCCAAAGCATGTGTACCACGGCCGGTGATCACGTGGGCATCAAAAACTTAGGTGGCTCCATAAGATTGCCACTGATGGATGTAAACTGAGTATCCAGACAGACCACCATAAGAACCTAGTCCAGAGATCAATGCCGGTGGTGTTCGATCTGCAAGAAGGCCACATTCCTTTAGAATTTGCCATGGCAATAATCATACCACCACAATAAAAGTAACTTAAAAAAAAACAGGAGAAGCCACCCCTTGCAATATTTCCCATAATTTATCAGAAATATCTCCTGTTGTAAGTAAAAGGAAAAACATATAGTGTGGGAACCCTTGGCAACCACTGACTTTTAATCATCTTCCCAACTCGCTGTCCTGGAGTTTCCCCTCATAGTGTGACATGCCATATCCATGACTCTGCCTCAGCTATTCCTCAGGACTCCAGTGGTCTGGCGTCCTGGTAACTTGGTTTTCAAGCCAGGCCACACTCTAGTCCCACCTATTAGCCAGGATGGGCAGGAATGGTGTCCCTAGCCTCTGTTTGCCAGAAGCTGGAACTGGGTGACAGGGCATGGATCACTTGATGATAACCTGTCTGTTCATTGCCTTTGGGGCACATGCCACTGGCCACTGTCAGAGGACAGGATACTGGGCTTGATGGACCTTTGGACTGACCCAGTATGGCCATTCTTATGTTCTTCCAGGGTACTAACATGCTTCCTCAAACAATGTTCACCAAATGGCAAAAGAAATGTGTAATTAACTCACAATTTTCTGCCCCTCCTGAGCTACTCTTCATAGAAGCATAGGGTTGGAAAAGACCTCAGGAGGTTATCTAGTCCAACCCCCTGCTCAAAGCAGGACCAACCCCAGCTAAATTATCCCAGCCAGGGCTTTGTCAAGTCGGGCCTTAAAAACTTCTAAGGATGGAGATTCCACCAGCTCCCCAGGTAACCCATTCCAGTGCTTCACCAACTGAGACCTCCCCCACTGCAACTTGAGACCATTACTTCTTGTTCGGTCTCCTGCCACCACTGAGAAATGCCGAGCTCCATCCTCTTTGGAACCCCCCCTGCAGGTAGTTGAAGGCTGCTATCAAGTCCCCCCTCAGTCAGTCCCCAGCCTGGAGCAGTTCATAGGATTCTTCCATCCTAAGTGCAGGACTCTGCACTTGTCAGCTCCAACACATATTAAAAGAAAGTCCACATTGCAGAAGAACCCCAAACATGCAGCTCTGTTCCAAAGAAATGTAAAACGTGTTATTGAAAATGTCAGCCTAAGCCTGTAGCCACCCCCAAGCAATTCTGATGTGGTAACCCGAAACAATGCAATCCTGCTCCCTTCCTTTAAAGAACATGCAAAAATTCATAACAAGGATTTTCCTTGTCACCAGGGCAGAGAGCCTGGATGTTACTCTTTCAGTAGAAACAGGAATGGTAGTTTTATTTCTGTTTCATGATCTTACTTAGTTTCTATGCGGACTATGTGATGCCTTGGAGAAAAAGAGGAAGGGAGCAGGAAAGACTGCCTGATGGAATGGCATGTTATACAGAAGAGTATAAAAGCCTCTGCAAAGCTTTTCTTTACGCCCAATACAATCCCTGAAGGAATGACTGCTCTAACAACATTATCCTGTGCTGTCACTCACCACAGGTATATCTGTCAAAACTCAGCAGCAGGCATATTCTGGAAGCACAGTATCTTGGACTCAACTACCAAAAGACATTCTCAACTGAGGGCAGGTCTACATTACCACTTAAGTTGATCTAAATTACCTCACTTAGGGGTGTGAAATAGCCCTCCCCTGAGTAACACAAGTTTTGCACTGGGCACACTGGTGCTATGTCGGCAGGAGACACTCTCCTGCCGACATAGCTTCCGCTTCTCGCTGAGGTAGAGCAATTATGCTGTCGGCATAGCGTGTCTTCATCAGATGTGCTACAGAGGCGCAATTGCACCAATGCAGCTGTGCCCATGTAGCGCTGTAGTGTAGACTTGCCCTCAGTTAAAATATTGATTTAGAGGGAACAAGTATGCATTTGTTGTTGTTTATATGGAATATATGCTATCACAAGATTTTGTTTAATCAATTAATACTAAATACCCCTCCTAACAATACAGTTTTGCAAGAGAAATCACTAAACAAAACAAAACAATCTTCAGATCTCCCCTTCTTTCGCAAGTTTTAAAAACAAAAACACACTAGGGAAAGCTCCAAAATAAATATTTTTGTTTGGTTATTGGGAGAGAGAAAGGCCTGACACTACAAGGCTCTTTGAAAAACTGTTTGTTTATGCATTGGTGTCTGCTGGAGGCACCAGGGGCATATGTCATGCTCATAGAAAGGAACTAATATGATTGTAAACTGACCTAGGGGGCTTATCACATACAGAACAACAGACTCTGTGGACCTTAATGATGATGCAAAATACTGGTTAGTCCCTAATGCAGCACATTTACCAGACACATTCATTACTTATTCACTCTTGCACAAGTCCTACACCATCTACTAGAAATCTGCACTGGAAATTGAAACTATTGGACCAATGAAACATATAGGAATGATTGTGTGGCTGCCCAAGGAATAACTCTTCCATAGTTATAATAAAAAGGCAACAATGGATTTTACATCTTGCCCTTTCTGAGATGAGTGGTTTTCACTTTTGACTCTTTGCTGTTTAGAAGTTTTGTACCTATCTTAACTTCAGAAATTTGATCAAGCACTATGTTCAATACCTATATGTGTCTCTTGAGAAATTACAGGTGCATTGTACTGATAGGTGATGCTGACTTTTTCCTGGTTAAAAAAAAACCAAAACATTAAAAATGTACAAAATCCCAGCTTTTAGTATTATTCAGTACATTTTCATGAACATACATTCAACCAAACCATTCTTTTGTGAAGCCTAACCAGCACAGACCTAGAAGGATGGACAATTTCACCTACACCTCTAAGGCTTGTGTTTGAACTAGTGGAAGATCTTGCTGGAGGGCTAGACACCTTCAGAAGAGAGCAGAGGTCTGTGTGGTCACCCCTTAAAATATCTGGGCGTGGACTACATGGATCTTGCATCCAGACATGTAGAAGTAAACAGGTGCTGCCCACTTACTCCTCTCCAACCTCAGAGTAGAGAAGGAGGGAGGGGAATGGGCAGAAGATTGGCTACACATGCCTACTCTCAGGCAGCACAGGGGGCAAAGAGGGGATGTCAAAATGTACTAATGGTACAAGACCCACATACACTCCTGGAGCGAGAGAGAAGCAGGCAGGAATTATGGCTCTAGTGAGTTTCTGAGGCGTCATGCTATTCCTGGAATGGAATAATTTACACAACTTTCCTTGCTTGGCTCAAAGTCACAACCTAGCCCCTGGACTCTTGGAGATGACTGTGACCAGTCACTCGTTAAATCTATGTGTCAGAGTGAAGTTCATCTTGTTGATTTCAGACCAATCCTCTCATCTGCCAAGCTAGCTTTGAATTCTAATCCTATCCTCCACAGTGCCTGCCGCCCCTCCCACCTTGGTGTCATCTGCACATTTTATCAGCATACTCTCCGCTTTCAAGTCATTAATGGAAATGTTGAATGGTACTGGACACAGAATTGACCCCTGTGGAACCCCTTTAGATAAGTCCTCCCAGTTTAACAGCGAACCATGGATAATTACTCTTTGAGTATGGTCTTTCAACCAGTTGTGAACCCGCTGTGACAGATAAAGATTTTGGAGGAGATTGCTCTGAGAGATTTTATTGCATTAAATGTATGTCACATTGTGGGCCAAGGATTTATGGGGGAGGGTGACCACAGCCCTCTAGAAATTAACAACAGTTATGGCTGAGGGTGGTTAGGCAAATTAATTCAGGCTGGAACACCTCCAGAGAAATATACCTACCTTGATAGGCTAGAATATACCAGTTCAAACTGGATTCTCCAGAGACCACCACACAAAGGAAGGACTTTTGGATAATAGCCTGAATTAAAACTGATTCAGGGCCTTCTGTCTGATCCAGCAAATGGACAGGACCTTCTGTCGAAGGAGAGGAGGCCCAATCTTTCCTGGGAAAGGGTTGCACCCCTGCTCAAGTCATGGAAGTGTGATCTCTGGTAAGCTTATTAGCATTCGTGCAGGGTTTTTTTTTTATTGTTTTTAAAATGTTTTCTCTGTATTGCTATCACCTTAAGAATAAATGTGCTTGCTTAGAAAGAACTGTGTGATAACTTATAACTGTAGGTAATTATGCTATGTATAGTTTCCAAAGAGAAAGCAAAGCACACAGCTGGGGATGTCACAGTGTAATCAGAATGGTGCAGCCTGGAAAAACCCCTGATATTAGAGAGGGAGAGAGACATGTGGGTTTCCACCCAAGAGAGGTGATGACTACGGAGCTGGGAGCCTAAAAGTGGGTGTCTGTGCTGGGCCACGGAAGGGGGATACAGATGCAGTTGCCCTGAACAATGACACCCATTTTATAGTAATTTCATCTAGACTACATTTCCCTAGTTTGTTTATGAGAATGTCATGTGGGTCTGTTTCATAAGCCTTACTAAAATCAAGATATATCATATCTACTGCTGTCCCCCTATCCATTAGGCCAGTAACCCTGTCAAAAAAGGAAATCAGGTTGGTTTGGCATGACTTTTCCTTGACAAACCCATACTGGCTATTCCTTATACCCTTATCCTCTAGGTGCTTACAAAGTGATTGTTGAATAATTTGTTACAGTATTTTTCCAGATATCAAACTTAGACTATAATTCCCCAGGTCCTCTTTGTTTCCCTTATTAAGGATAGGTACTATGTTTGCCCTTCTCTGGCACACCAAAAGTACTTGATGCAAATGGCAGGAGCTGACCCCAATTCTCTGTAATAAAAAGATGCCAATAAAGCAAAAAGTGTATAAAACTGTAATTCAACCCATCCTAATGTACAGAACAGAAACTTGGCCAGCCACAAGATTTATACACATTTCTGAGAAAAGTAATAATAATTATACTTATAAATTTGCACTCTCCCTCTGAAGGTCTCAAAGCACTTTAGAAACATCAAGACATTAAATCTTAAACTGTGAGGTAGTTATATTCTATCTCCATTTTATAGCTAAGCAAACTGAGGTACATGCAGATTAAGGGACAGGCAAAGCACTGACAAACGATGAGGTAGTCATGATGAGGTAGTCAACTGGTAGTCACGCAAAGTGATCTGGATTGGTTAATAAACTGGCACCAATTCAAATAAAATATGTTTTAATACAGCCAAATGCAAAGTCATACAAATAGGTATGTACACATGTAGCTGCCAGTGCAATGTTGTGGCAAAAAGAGTTAATGTGATCCCTGGGTGTCTGAACAGAGAGATAATGAATAGGAGTAGGGAGGTGATTTTATTTCTATATAAGGCACTGATGAGACCGATACTACAATATTGTGTCCAGTTCTGGTGTCCACTTTTAGAAAAGGATATTGAAAAAATTGGAGAGGGTTTAGATAAGAGCCGCAACTGATTTGAGTGCTGAGAAAAATGTCTTACAATGTCTATTACAATGACTGACTTAAAGAGCTCAGTCTATTTAGCTGATCAAAAAGAAGATTGAGAGGTGACTTGATTATACTGTGTAAGTCCCTTCACAGGGAGAAAAAATCTAGCGATTCAAGGGCTCTTTTCTCCAGCAGAGCAAGGCATAACAAGAACCAACAGCTGGAAGCTGAAGCCAGATAAATTCAAATTAGAAATGAGGCACAAATTTTTAACACTGAGTGTGATTAACCAATGGAACAAACTACTAAGGTAAGTGGTGGATGGATGTGTCTTGATACTTCCAAATGAAGACTGGATGTCTTTCTAGAAGATGTGCTTTAGCCAAAGGCAAACAAGTTACTGGGCTCAGCACAGAGGCAGCATGGTGAAATGTAATGGCTTGTAACATAGGGGAGGTCAGAAGAGATGATCTGATGGTTCCTTCTGGCATTAAGATCTGTGGAAGTGAGGTCATGTCTGCATTGTGTGTTAGCCCACAACAGAGGGGTGTAAATTCTAGCGTGCACTAGCATGTTGTGCACTAACAGGCCTGTGTGGACCCTTCTGGTACAAATTAAAAGTTCTCTAGTGTCCGTTAATGTAGTTCTAACTTTTAGTGCACACGAGCAAGGTCCACACAGGCCTGTTGTTGTGTAACGTGCTAGTATGCACTAGAATTTACACTGGTTTAGTGCAGACTAATACATCGTGTAGACAAGCCCTGACTTGGACGATGGCAGACACCAAGCCTGTGACCCAGCTGGGTGTAGGATCCAGATTTTGACTCCTAGGCCTGTATTTTAATCACATGACCAACTACAGCAAAGGAAATAACATTAGAATGACATTTTAAAACAAAACTTTCCACAATTTTTCTAAATCAACTTATTTAAGATTCTTGATACATTTCCCCTTCCCTCCCTGAAATGTTCAACTAACCTGTTTTACGTACATGCAAAGACAGTAAGGCATAGTGAGGGGGTTACAAAAGTTGTGTGTTACATCTACATTTTAAGCCTGATTCGGTTCTCATTTCCACTTGTTTTCTGTCGGTGTCCCTCCACTGATTTCAATGAACTTACTATTATTTACACTGGTGAAAGCAAAAGAAGAATCACATCCTAAATTGGCAATGTTTTATTTATTAAATATTATTGCCTTATTTCGTAGGTCACACTTTCCCAACATATATATGTTTCATTTAATTTAGTATTGTAAGACTCACTCTGTTATACATGTAAAGCACATATCTGTGCAGTGTTTTATAACACTTAACATGTAACAAGCGAACACCTAAACTGCAAAAATTACAGTAGTTTCTTTTATTTTTTATGGCACATTATTGAAATCACTTACAGAAATCAATACATTACAAGCCAACAAACAAATCAATGTAACGTCTAAATCCAAGTCATTACGATTCATCTAAATCTGTTTAGGTTTCTGTCACTTATGCCAACCGCAAGGCAAGCAGTGAATGAATCCACTGCTTTTCTATTATTGGCAACAGATGATTTCAAGACGCTATGAGAATATCACTTTATAGCTCTACCTTAATACGCACCTATCCTTTTGTTTTTGGCTCTAACAAGGAAAGAGTGACACTTAGTGTCCAGGTAGTTTCAGTACAGCGTCTAACTTTTTGGAACAGTATGTATTCTTTGTGTTTCGCACTCACTCTGTTACTCAGTTGACAGGCATTAATTTGCAGGAATGTCTAAAAACGTACAAGTGTGACAAAACTGAAGAGAAGCGACCTACTTTTCTCAAAAACTTGGGTTGAAAGCACAAGTAAATTGGAAAACAAACTCAAAGCTTGAATTACTGCAGTAGTTAATTATAAGAGGAAGGAATTTAGAATTAGGAGTCAGGAATACCGCATTTTTAATTCTGTCACTGCCACTCACCCAAAACTTGACGTTGGGCAAGTCACTTTACTCCTGTGCATCTGATTTCACTCTGTCTATTTTACGGAACCTCAAGTACACGAATACTAGAGTTACGAACTGACCTGTCAACCGGACACCCTGTGGAAGCGGAAGGAATCAAGCAGGCAGCAACGGAGACCAAAAAACCCCCACCAAATATTGTACTGTGCCTACTGTGCCTGTATTGCATCTAAAAAGTAGGCACATCTGGGCTGCCTGTCCCTACCCCCACCCCCTACTAACCACGCACAGGGCAGGCACTTACAGGAGAAGGTAAAGACGCTGAGGTTCACAGGCATAGCTGTGAACCCCCCGAGCACGTAGAGCAGGAGCAGTGCTGGGGTCCGTGCCGCTTTCCTGTGAGCCACAGGCGCTGTTTCCCTACCCAACCACATTCCTGCCGGAAGGGGAACAAGCTTGCAAGCTCAGCCCATCTGTGGAAGCTGCAAGGAAGCTGCTGGCGCTGGGGAGGGAGCTGCTGCTGGAACCTGGCCTGGAGAGTGAGATGCTAGAGCCCAAGTAGCTGGCTTCACGCTGCACTCTGGAGGAGAAGCTCAGTTTTAAAGGGCCACAGCCTGCACCAGGCACCCACTGACATGGCAGTGCCCCACTGTGCCTCACTCATCACTCTTGCAGCCAGGGGGCTAGGACCAGCTGACTTTCCTCACCCACACTTGCCAGGCAGCCACTTACAGGCAGAAGGTGAAGACCCTGAGGTTCACATGCACAGCTGTGAGCCCCCACTCTGCAGTCCACCCTGAGGAGCATCCCATAACGTCTTGTTCAGAGTTACGAACAACCTCCATTCCCAAGGTCTCCATAACTGAGGTTCTACTGTACTGGGTTAATCATCATGGCATCAAGGCACCAATTACCATGAAGTTTCCTTATCGCGAGTAGAGATGGCCTTAGTAATATAACCAAAAGGCATTTTATGAGATGCCAGTAATTTCTGGACAGAGCTTTGAAAATGTGAAGAAGCAGCATTATTATTATTAATTATTATTATTATTGGTGGCATACAGAATATTGTCTTGAGAGGAAGGATGTGGTTAAGACACTCGGTTGGGACTCAGGAGGTAAGCATTCCATTCCTGTCTCTTCCTCAGACTCCCTGTGTGATTTTGTGCAACACATTTAATCTATTTGTGCCTTGGCTCTGTGAAAAGAGGTAGCTGACAATCTGGCTCATAAACTGATTGTTTGTACACAAACTGAACTGAACACAGACAAATTTTGTAGGTGCAGAGGAAGATCCTCTAAAAACGTGACCCACCAAGTATAACAATGTTATGCAACTGTAGAACATACGCAGAACTGGAAATAGTAATGTTTAAAAGATACTTATTTTCAAAGTATAAATGACAGACTGAAGAGAAAATGTATACGGTCAAATGCCCACCTGGAATAAGTGGATGGAACTCCCTTTGAAATCAGTGGAAGTGTCATATTTGGTTAATTAGAGATCAGAAAGACAAAGCCTCCTACAGTCAACTCGCAACATCTACAAAATGCAGAATAACATTCATGAATATTAATTTATTGGAGCTGCCAGGGTGAACAAAGCAGGTATTGGCCCAATAACTGTTTAAACAATTATGAACCATTTATAATCCTTAGTTTCATTTTTGCCAGTGAATCTTTCAGTCTATATTTCTGACTGCGTTTCTTTAAAGCATTTTGAGATCTGTACAAGAACGATAGATTCTTATGAAAATAGTGCAAATATCAGTTTGGGCCAGATTTCTAAAGGTATTAAAGTACATAAAGAGCAAAATAAGTGCCTAGTCATATTTTCAAAAGCACCTAACCAGAACTGATTTAGAAGGCACTTAATCTGTTTAGGTGTTTTTGACAATCCCACAGGTACCTATCTGCTCCTTTAGGTGCCTAAATACCTTTCAAAATCTCCCCCTAGTAAATTGCATGTCTACCAGAACGACTTCTTACTTCCATATTCCTCCTCTACATTTAGGATATCTGCACCTTTTTATCATTACTGTCCTGTGCCATTAGCGTGACCCAACACAAAATGAAAAACCCAGGTTCCTGAATAATGATTTCTAATAAACTACACAAGAGAACCGTGCAAACTATGTTAAAGTGACCAAATTGCTTCTTGCTAGTTCTACAATGAAGCAAGGAACTACTTCGTTTAAAGACAGATATAGCATACAGAGCGCTAACCACACCTTGCAATGCTCACGTTGATCCAAATGGCTGCAAACGTCATCTCCAAAAGCCTGATCCAAAATGCACTGAAACCAATTGAAAGAGGCTCACTGATTGTAGCAGGCTTTGGATCAGGCCTCAAGGGCTGCCCTAGTCTGTTAAAAGGAAGCATAATTGCAATCTAATCTGCTTTATGCAGGCTGTTTCTAATTTAGCTGCATTTTGGAGTGCATGACCACAAATTATGTTAGAAGTTATTCAGCAACTCACTACAGACTGGTTCACCAAACCACTTTATATAAGAACATAATTTACTTCAATCTCGGGTGAGCAATTATGAACTTGACTGATTGGAATTTGAAAAGTGAGCCTAGGATTGATACTTGACATTTGTCTAAGGAACAGTAGTTTAACAACAAGAATTTCTTTAAAGTTCTGCCATATTTTAAATCCCAGAAATACCAAATGTATTAATAAAAATAGATTTTTATTTTTCATAAAATCTTAAATATCAGTTTAATGCACTGCACTTAGCCAGCACTTAATGTGATATTCAATATATAAAGAACCTATAAGTGAAAGGAATTGCTGTAACAAATGCATAGCAGTTCTCCTTAAAGACACTTTTCAATTGCCTTAGATAACTAAACAGTATTTAATCTGTATTTTTAGGACTCAGTAAGTACTCTATATACTAAGCATAGGGAACACTGCAAAAAGTGAAGTAACTTTTTTCATCAAAAGCAAAATTATGGAATCTATAAGAGTGATATTTTGGTACAATTGTTGTCTTTGACAGACTTTTAAAACATCAGAAGAGCAAAATGTATCAAAATAGCACTAACCCAGTGTGGGATGACATGCATAAAATGTTGCCCCAAAAAAACCTAAATTGATCATATGCCAAGGTATGTTCAGTATCTGTTGAAAGCTAAGGAAGAGACAATGGACTAAAGGAAGAGAATACACCACTCAGTGAAGATTTCTCATTATGTGTTTAGACAGCTCTCAAAACTTCTGCTTCTATTTATTAATTCACCAGGCTTTGGTTATTATAGGAATACTGTCTAGTTATTTAAAAATTCATAACATTAAAGGCCAGCTGTGATCCACTAAGATCTTGAACACTAAGACCTTGAATACTTGACCTTGGTTTTAATCCGACTCCCACTGACTCCTCCGTATCTGCCTTAATCCAACTGTGCAAGAAATGAGAACAATAACTGTTTAAAGAACTTTGTGATCTACAGATGAAAAAATCCATTATCATCTGACAGTGACATCCTCTAAATTCCAAGTATCTATTTTGATTTTTAGAACCACCAATAGATTTGTTGCTGAGATCTTTTTAATATAAAATAATATATTAAATATTTTGCTGTTGATTACTGTAGAGTCAGCAGAGACTGTACAATTTAACAAAGAGATGATTCCCAGATTGTCCTGTCAATATTAATGATGCCAGGCCACAAACATGAAAGTAAAAGTACGATTATTTATCTTACAATAACTGTGGTTCTTCAAGATGTTCCAGCCAGTGGGGATCCCATTGTAGAGGCCCACGCACCTCATGCACACAGGACTGGATTATTTTTTTTTTAATAGCTGTGTCCACATGTTCTCTGTGCCTCCAGGTAAGAGTACAAAGAGCGGGGTGCATCCACTTCCTTTGCTCAGTTCTCTCACAATTTAAAAACCACTACAGCTGAGGATTCTGAAAAGCAGGGATGGAGGGTGACTCCACATGCAATCCACACTGGCTACATCATCTTACTGTAGGGTAAGTAACCGCTAATTGTTCTTCAAGTATGTGTCAGTGAGCAGCCCGTTGTAGGGGACCATTAAGCAGTATCCCCTTAGGATGGTGGGAAAGAGGAGTACCATCTGCATTAGGCTAACAGTGACTGAAGTAACCTTCGCCGGAACATGGTATCTGACCTCGCCATTAAAGTCCAGGGCATAAAACGGTCAGTTGCCAGCTTATAGATTTCGGATATTGGAACATTCCTGAAGCAAGTGGATGTTGTTTGTCCTCTGGTGGAGTGTGCCTTGATGTTCAATGAGAGAGGTACACCAGCCAGCTGGGAACACAGCAGGATGTACTGTGGTATCCATTCCTGTATTTGCTGTGAAGAGAAGGTTTGACCTTTAGAATGCTTGGCTCTGGCTGTAAACAGATGGAGAGAGACAGTCTGAATGGTTTGGTCCTGTCAATGTAATAAAACAAAGTCCTCGATACAACTAGTGTGTGTAACTTCTTCTTTTTCTTTTTCTTTTTTTTTTTTTTTTTTTTTGAGTACAAATGTGGTTTCGAGAAGAAGACAACTAGATTGATTGTCAGCTAGGGGAATGAGTCCAAAGCAGGTTGGGCAAGGCCTACACCCTGAACGTGAAGAGTCTGCCATGCTACCTGATGTGAGATACCTCACCCCACTGTACAATACATGTGTGGGAGGGGGGAATCTTTCTAGTTTTTTGAAGATAAAGAGAGTGAAGAAATATTTCTGCACAAACTTAGTCTAGAACAGGAGTCTGAAACTCTGAGAAAAGCAGCAGGTTGAACACTTATCAGGTTCTGTTTTGCTGCCAGAGGCAGTAAGAAGGAACTGAGTGGAGGCTGTGACCGGTCTACCCTTTATGCCCTCTCACAAGAGGCAGTAGAGCAGGGGTGGCCAATCAGAGCCTGAGAAGGAGGCAGAATTTACCAATGTACATTGCCAAAGAGCCACAGTAATATATCAGCAGCCTCCCCATCAGCTCCCCGCCCCCACTCCCAGCGCCTCTCGCCCACTGGCAGCCCCGCCGATCAGCGCCTCCCCTTCCCTCTCCTCACCTCCTGATAAGCTGTTTCATGGCGTGCAGGAGGCTCTTGGGAGGGGGGGAGAGGGAGGAGCGAGGGCACGGCAGGCTCATGGGAGGGGGCAAGAAGGAGTGGAGAGGGGGCAGGGCCTGGGGCAGAGCCAGGGGTTGAGCAGTGAGCACTCCCCTGCACGTTGGAAAGTTGGTGCCTGTATCTCCAGCCCCGGTGTCGGTGCTGCATAGTAACTTCTGAGGAGCTGCATGTGGCTCCGGAGCCACAGGTTGGCCGTCCCTGCAGTAGAGGACTTGTGGACAGTGCTATGCAAAAACTCCCATCTTACACATTCGAAAAAATGTGCACTGACAGCAGAATCTATGCTGTCCTGCATGCAAAGAAACACAAAGAGATTTAAGTGTTTCCTTTGTGGCACGTACTGATACTCTCACAAGGTTCTCCAAATAAGAAATGGATAAGAAAATAATACATTATTTTCAGGAACAAAAGGACAGTTCAATTCAAACAATGGAAGTTAGGAAAAATTCAAAGGAAAAAGGAAAGGAAAGGAAACCATTAAATAACTCTTGATAGTGTCCTTAACAAATGCTCTGTATAGAGATTACACCAGAGTAAAATAAATCTACTGGGTTGGTTTCTGTTTCATTATCCTTTATCGAACGTTCTTAAGTAGCATTTCAATAACAATGGTTCCTTGACTGGTAGGACTGCAAAATGGATATGCAGAAAATACACTGGACACCCGGTCCAGGTTTTTAAATATGGATGCCTAAAGTTGGGCATCAAAATAAGCGGCTTGGTTATCAAATGTGTCTATCGCCAAATAACTCCTACTACAGATGCTGGATGCTCATTGCTTTTAAAAACTAGGCCATTTATTAAGGTGCCTAAATATAGGATTTAGAAGCTGCGGTTTTAGGCTCACATAGAAAAAGAAGGCCCCCAAGCCTCAGTTTTGTACCAAATGGTACCAAAACAGAATTGCCCTAGCAGAAACACCTAAATGTGGACACAAGGATAAAACGGGAATATGCCACCAGCCACACAGTCAAGTAGGGCCACACAGGGTTCACCCTGACCTTTAGTTTGGGCATAGGGAAGAAAGCAGGGTCTACATGGCCACTGGTCCTGCCTGCAGACAATTAGGTCCTGTATGATTAGAGAGAGGGGAAGAGTGGTTCTGCTCCCAAGAAAGCAGTCAGTAAAGTTGAGCTGGCACAGGGTGTAAAATAACCTGCATCCAGTAAAGGGCTGCACTAAATTACTTTCCCACTGGAGCAAGGTGGAGAGAGCAAAGAAGAAATTGTGACTTTGGGTAACAAAAACATTGTGCTAATCCATACACAGAGCATGGAGCTAATTACTTCTGGTTGTAAGCACAACATATATTGGGAGCAGGGAGGGGGTGTAATGAAAAACTAGTGTTAAATAGACAAATGTTTTGTGACCCAGCAGCTACGTAAGAACTTTCCAAGCAAAAATGACAACTAACCCAAAGTATCAAAGCCTTGCATACTAGTATAAGGTTTTATCACCAGTCTCTTAGGATTTGGTGCTTTTCTTAAAGCACCCATCCCTGAAGTCCTGTGAATATGTGAGAATCTCAACTTTCACTTAAAGAAAAGAGAAGAAGTTTCTAGACCTCATGGTTGTGGAGAAAAGCTTGAGGATATAACTCAAGTGTATCCCGAAGGCTTAAAAATTGGAAGGCAAATAAGCATCAACAATCCATTTTTAAAAATCTTATTATTTTTGAATATTTTATGTTGGAATACGAAATTAAACTTACTTAAGCAAGTGTAACAGATTACCTTTTTACAGCACATTTGTCCAGTACCCATCATAATAAGTCCCGATCAAAAGACTTTGGTTGATGATATAATATAACAGTAATTCTAGGTGTGTAAAAGTAGGTTTTTAAGTGTGTTAATGTGCAACAGTCTTTCAGAGGGACAAATTGCAGTCAGATGCAATACAAGTTTAACAAAGTTAGTTGCATAAAATGCTTAATAATTTGCAAGTTTTAGAAGCTGTACATAAAATATTAAATGTGAGAGCTTTTTTTAATTATTCATATTATGAGTACCAATGGATTTTTTTCAGACAATCTGCATTCTTGTCTGTTTGCAGATGACATTGAACATCACTGTGTATGCTGGATCACAGATGTTGCTAAACAGAATAAACATGTTTTTGAAAAGCCAACTTTGGAGCACAGGGAGTGACACACACATTATACAAATCCAACCTGACTTTCTTGAATGAAAAGAGGAAAGGATACATGGAAAACATCACTGTTGTCAAAAAGCTTGTCTGAGTAAGAGCCCTATCTACTCCACGTGGTGTACAGCACCAAGAACACTCAAACTACTACTCCTGGGGAATTCTGTGCCCACTGTGCATGTGCAGAATTCACGTCCCCCAAATATTTTTTTTTCTCCGCAGAAAATACATTCTGTCAGAGAGGCCATGCAATTATTCATCAAGGGCTGCTGTGGCACCAGAATAGAGGGCAGTCAGTTCACCGGCCATAGCAGTCAGCAGCCAACAGAGAGGATGAGAGGCTGTGTTCCTCACAGTGCCCTGCCCATGGGGCCAAATGAGGAGGCACAGGGATATGGAGGGGGGAGGGGGCAGAAAGAGCAGGGCACATGGCACTGGTTGGGGAGGATCATATAGCTTGGGGTTCAGAAGGGCTAGTGGAAGGACAGACTCGGGTGGGAGCTGAATGTGAGTGTGGGTGCAGGGCCACATGGGGACGGGGGATGGCTAAGTGTGCGTGCAGAGACAATGGGGTAAGGATTGCATCGGGGCTGGGATTGCTGAGTGGGGGTGCAGGGACACAGGGGGATGGGGGAAGGACGACGCAGGGACACATGGGGATAGGGGAGGAGGAGTAGCTGAGTGGGGGTGCAGGGGCACATGGAGATGGGGAGGGGGTCCAGGTACACATGGGGGTAAAGGGTGCCTGGGGGCAGGGGAGGCTGAGTGGGGCTGCAGGGACACATTGAGACAGGGGCAGATGTGCCTGACTCAATGGGAGAGACTAGGGGTCAGCCATGGTCTGCATGGGGGAGACTCCCCAAAACCCTAACATCCCTCCCCCTCCCCCACAAAAAAACACAGCTGTTCCATACTTCTCCCACCCACACCCAACAACCCTCCAGGTTTACTCCCAGGCTCCTTCTCAGCAATTACTTTCTTCTTCCTCAGCTCCTTCATTACCCCTGACTCCCCCAAAGCCTTGGTACTGCTTCTGAGGGACAAAGAAAACACAGTTCTGTATTGTAGTTCAAATGAATTATTACTCAAAGATATGTATTAATATACCTTGTCAAAAACATTTCCTGAATCATTTTTGTTGTCTGGGTTGTTACAGATATTATTGTTTACAAGTATTTTGAAATAAATTACCAAAATACTTTTAATAAAATATGCAGAATTTTAAAATATTGTACATAAAATTTTTATTTTTTGGTGCACAATTCCTCCCCACCTCAGGAGTAAATTACATAAAGAGCATAATTTCCTCTAGACAACTACTGAGTTCCCCATCTTGTGTTCCACCAACTGTCCAGTTGCATGAACTGGCAATATTCAAACCCACCAGTCCAGCTAGGATGTTTGGTGCACTTTCCCCTTGCCTACATTCCTGTGCTTGTGGGAGGGCAACATTCAAGTCACTGTTAAAGCAGAATTCCCAGAGAAAAGAAAATATTTTTCTTCTCTAAAAAACGCCGCTCCCTCCTCAGTCTCTATAAATAGTTGATTCCTAGGACAATGTGAATGTGTCTCTGAATTGCATTTTCTGTATTTTTTCATTGAACAAACACGGTCAAGGATGTGAATCAATTTAGACAGGATCTTTTTTAAATGTTTCTGCAGAGAAAATCAAAGTGTTCTCTATGTTGCGTGCTTTATTTGAAGGTAAACTATTTCCATGCTGTTAAACTAGTATTTCACAGTTTTGATTATGGTGTTGCATTCCCTTGAGAAGTATTTTCACAGTTCTGTTAATTAGATTACAGTGTAGAAACACTGAAGTACAATATAAAGGAAACTACCCTTGAATATAATTTGCAAGAATACTCTGTAGCCTGTGAATTAATATTATTATTATTTGAACAGGAGTTAGTAAATGTTCAACTTTAATACATATTATAGGCTAAAACTTACATTAATGCAACACTAAGTTTGCAATTTTAAGCACTCAAAAGTCAGTTGATGAAAAAGTTCAGGTTCCCATAGTAACAGATTCACCCACATTGTATATTAAGGTGCAGATTTAACTGTGCAAATATTACTTCAGAAGATAGCTCGTCCTGCTCCCCTTCCAATCAATGGCAAAACTTTTACTGATATAGGTGGGGGCAAGAGATCAGTGCATATATGCTTTGCATTACTGAATTTTGAATGTTACAATACATGCTACCTTAGTATTACAGTAATTTAATGTTCATTTTGCACGTGAAAGGAGATTTTCAAAGGTAAAAAAAGGAAATAGATACCCATTTTCCTTTGACTTTCAATGGGAGCTGAGTCTTTAATTGCCTATATGCCTTTGAAAGTCTCCCCCCTTGAGTCACACAATGTGTCTCGAAGGCCCAATCCTTGTCAGGCAAAGTTACGATTGACATAAATAACAATTTTGCCTAAGTGAGCAACGCAGGCTCAGACCCTACATTTTAATCCGTGTTTTTCTCTTAAATTGGATACATTAGAACCTAAGAGTTACAAACACCAGAGTTACGAACTAACCAGTCAACCACATGCCTCATTCGGAACAGGAAGTATGCAATCAATTCCCCTCTATTTGGCACTGGTGAGGCCACAGCTGGAGCACTGCATCCAGTTTTTGGCCCCTCACTACAGAAAGGATGTGGACAAATTGGAGAGAGTCCAGCGGAGGGCAACAAGAATGATTAGGGGGCTGGGGCACATAACTTTTGAGGAGAGGCTGAGGGAACTGGGTTTATTTAGTCTGCAGAAGAGAAGAGTGAGGGGGGATTTGATAGCAGCCTTCAACTACATGAAGGGGGGTTCCAAAGAGGATGGAGGTCGGCTGTACTCAGTGGTGGCAGATGACAGAACAAGAGCAATGGTCTCAAGTTGCAATGGGGGAGGTCCAGCTTGGATATTAGGAAAACTATTTCACTAGGAGGGTGGTGAAACACTGGAATGTGTTACTTGGGGAGGTGGTGGAATCTCCATCCTTCGAGGTTCTTCATGCCTGGCTTGGCAAAGCTCTGGCTGGGATGATTTAATTGGGGTTGGTCCTACTTTGAGCAGGGGGTTGGACTAGATGACCTCCTGAGGTTTCTTCCAACCCTAATCGTCTATGATTCTATGGATCAGGCAGCAGCAGAGACAAAAAAAGCAAATACAGTGCAGTACTGTGTTAAACATAAACTATTAAAAAAAAGAGGGAAGTTTAAATAAAATACTTGACAAGGTAACAAAATTGTTTCTGTGCTTGTTTAATTTAAATTAAGATCTTTTCTTCCATATAGTAAAGTTTCAAAGCTGTATTAAGTCAATGTTCAGGTGTAAACGTTTGAAAGAACAACCACAATGTTTTGTTCAGTATTACAAACGTTTCAGAGTTAAGAACAACCTCCATTTCCGAGATGTTCATAACTCCGAGGTTCTATTGTAAGTAGTATAGTCATCTACACCTTTCCAAACCTTGGATTCATTATCAAAAGAATTACTGGAGAAAATTCCTCTTTTGGGGAGCAATCTAAACCCCCATGAGGCAAATGGAAAAATCCCCATTGAATTAACCAGCTTTTGTATCAGGGCCTACAAATCCCTAAAAAGCTGAAATTTCAGAATTCTGTCCAAAAGGTGTATTGGAGTCACACTGGGGATGAAATGATGAAAGAAACTGGAGGAAGCTGTAGCCAGAACAGAGTTAAACCAATGCTCTAGAACCTGACCCTGGCTTTTCAGTTTATTTGAATTTTCTGACAATATAAAGCATTCTGGCAGATTACTCAAATTTCAATGCTCTGGATGTTCACAACGAGAAATTTACTCCAGTAACCTTTTTGATAAGAAATTTTAAGGGTATGGAAAAAAATTAGTTGATTTCAAGAATCAGAAAATGAGGAGGTTACTCACCTGTGCAGTAACTGACGTGCTTCGAGATGAGTGTCTCTGCTGGTGCTCGGTGCGCCCCTACGCCGCTGTTGGGAGATTTTTACAGCAGTACCCGTATCAGTCGCACATGCGCGGAGCCTGCCTCACACACCAGTCTTGTCTTAATAGTGCGCATGCGCGGCCGAACTCCTCAGTTCCTTCTCTACAGTGGAGGCCGCCCCAGCTCTGAAGTAGAGGGGAGGAGGGTGGGGATGGAGCACCCACAGGGACACTCATCTCGAAGAGCATCAGTTACTGCACAGGTGAGTAACCTCCTCTTCTTCTTCGAGAGGTGTCCCTGTGGGTGCTCCACTGTAGGTGACTGAAAAGCAGTCTCTCTCAAGGAGGTAGGGACTTCGCATCTGGAAGGAATGCAGTAGATAGAACAGCTCTGCCCACACGTGTATCGGTGATGGGTCCCTGTGTAAGAGCATAATGTTTTGCAAACATATTTTCAAAAGCCTAAATGGCAGCTCTGCAAATGTCCTTAAAGGGTGATGTTATGTAGAAAGGCCACTGACGCTGCCATGGATCTGGTGGAGTGAGTCCTGATAAAAGCAGGAGGAGTCACATTCTGCAGTTGATAACAGAGACAAGTGCAACTCAAGATCCCGTTGGAAAGTCAGTGGTTAGAGATAAATGAGCCCTTAAAGCGTTCTGCAATGGGGCAAATAGCTTGTCGGAACGCCTAAAGGGTTTAGTCCTGTCAAAGTAGAAGGACAAAGCTCTGCGCACGTCCAAAGTGTTCATCGTAGATTCAAAGGAATTTGCATGTGGTTTTGGAAAAGGTAGGGAGATGGATAGGCTCATTGACATGGAAAGATGAGTGCACCTTCAGAGAATTTTGGTGAGTAAGCGTAGGGTGACTTTGTCCTTAAAAATTATGGTGTATGGTGGATCTGCCATGAGTGCTGCAATTTCTCCTGTGCGTCTCACAGAGGCAATCGCTACAAGAAATGCAGTCTTCATAGAGAGATGTAGGAGAGACCATGTGGCTAGTGGTTCAGATGGTTTTGGGTTAGGCATGTTAAAACTAAGGGGAAGTCCCAAAATGGATTAGGCAGTTTGATGTCTGGGTATAGGATTTGGGGTCCCTTAAGGAATTGCTCAGTAATGGGACGAGCAAAGATTGTCCTATTGACGATGGCACCATAGAACATTGTAATTGCAGCCAAGTGGATTTTGATGGGACTCAGAGAGAGTCCAGAGAATTTAATCTCTGACAGATAGTCGAGGATTAGTGAGAGAGGCATGGTAAAAAGGAGCAGTGTTTGTGACAGCTCACCAGTGTGTAAAGCTTGTCCAGTTATGAACGTAGACGGCGAGTTATATTTCCACGTAGTGCCTTAGCACCAGCAATATTCAGAGCCCAGGGGCCCAGCTTCACCAATATTTGGGGCTTGGTGTCCCCCCTGACGCCCCCCCCCCCGCACCTCCCTCGAGTGTCCACCGGCCCGCTCTTGCTGCCCCCGGCTCCCCGCGCACCTCCCTAGGCCCCGGAGCAGAGCATCCCTGCCTCTGCCTCTGCCTCGCAGCTCTAGGCTGCCTCCCTGCAGCAACTGCTGCCACAGGGTCCTAGTACCCCCATCTCGACTGCCAGGGCAGACTGACTGAGCCTGCCCTTCCACCTCAGACCCTTTCCTTTTCTGGCTGGACCCTCCACCAGCACAGGCCCCCCCACCCGCAGTCACTGCTACTGCCCCATGCTGGACAAGGAGGCAGCCCCAGCCTTACCCCCAGTGAGGCTACGGTCAGGGACAACAGCAGGGGAGGAGGCGAGGGAGATTCCTGGACTTGAGAGGGGCCCTAGGAGCACATGCAATAACAGTGGTGGGGGTGAGTGTGCTGTTGGGGGGGCAGGAAAGGCAGGCTCCTCCCCCAGAGCTCGCTGCTGCCGGCAGAGAAAGGGCTGGGGGGAGTCCTCCTCTCTGGCCCATGTCCCGGAGCAGCCTGCCTGCACCCCAAACTCATCCCCAGCCCTGCCCAACCCCAGAGCCCACACCCCCAGCCAGAGCTTTCATCTTCCCCCACCACACCCTCAGCCCTCTAGCCTAGCCATGAGCCCCTCCAACACCCCAAACACCTTATCCCCAGTCCCAGCCAGAGCCCTCATCCCCCTGCACTCCAACCCTCTGCCCCAGCCCTGAACCCCCTCCAACACCCCAATCCCCTCATCTCCAGCCCCAGCCAGAGCCCTCATCCCCCCAAACCCTAACCCTCTGCCCAAGCCCCCTCCAACACGACAAACCCTTCATCTCCAGCCCCAGCCAGAGCCCTCTCCCCCACACCACACCCCAACCCTCTGCCTGAGCCCTGAGCCCCCTCCAAACCCCCCATCTCCAGCCAAGACAGAGCCCTCATTCCCCTGCACTCCAACCCTCTGCCCCAGCCCTGAGCCTCTCTAACCCCCCAAACCCCCCAGCCCCAGACAGAACCCTCACCCCAACACTCCTACTCTCACCCTGAGCCTCTGCCACACCCCAAACCCCTCATTCCCAGCCCCAGACAGAGCCCTCACCCCCTACACCCCTACTCTTGTCCTGAGCCCCTCCCATACCCCAAACCCCTCATCCGCAGCCACACCCCACAGCCCTCACCCCTGCACCCCCTCCCAGAACCTGCACCCCCTCCCTCCGCACCCCTTTCCATCCCCAACCTCCCAGAGCCTGCACCCTGCACCCCAATCCCCTGCCACAGCCTAGGGCCTGCACCTCAGACCTCCTCCCTCACCCAAACTCCCTCCCAGAGCCTTGGGCAGGTGGGAGGCGGAGTTTGGGCGGGGGTGGGTTCTGGGCACCACCATAATTTCTACAGACCTGCCACCCCTGGTTATGAAGGCAGGTGGTGCACGTAGAATTTTTTGTGCTATGAAAGAATACATTTTGAACCTGCTCCAAGCAAGTTCGCTCAGCATGAGAAAACCATGAAGGAGCCAAACCTTGAGGTGTAACATGGTTAATTTGGGGTGGATTAGTAGACCCTGTTGTTGGGACAAGAGATTTGGGCGGAAGATAGTGGGATGGGTGCAGAAAGCGACATCTTGGTAAGGAAGGGGTATCATGCCTGTCTGGGCCATGCGGGGCTATCATTATGACCCTGGCTTGGTGTGTTCGTATTTTTATCAATAATTTGTATATGTGTGGTGTCGGGGAAATGCATACATTAGGTCGGTGTTCCACGGGAACATGAACGCATTCCCCAAGGAGTGTTTACCTACTTCCACTCTGGAACAAAATCTTGGGCATTTCTTGTTTGCTGCAGTTGCAAAAAGGTTTGTGGTTGGGTACCCACATGTGTGGAATATGTCTAGTACTATATCCTCGTTTAGTTCCCATTCGTGGTCTATGGGAAATCTTCTGCTGAAGTCGTTGCGGTGGTATTGAGAGAGCCAGGTAAGTATGCAGCTGATATTCAGACATTGTGTCTGAGACACCAATTCCATCGTTTCATCGCTTCTGTTCAAAGGGAGTGGGATCGCGCCCCCCGGCCCTGCCTGTTTACATAGAACATGTAGGTCATGTTGTCGGTAATTATCCTGACATGTTGGTTTTGTCTGAAAGGGAAAACTTGGAGGCAGGCATTGTGTATCGTTCAGAATTCTAGACGCTGATGTGAAGGGACATCTCAACGGCAGACAAAAGACCCTGGGTAGTGTATTGGGGCATGTGTACTCCCTATCCCATAAGGGATGTGTCTGTAATTATGACAATCGATGGGACGTTCTGGAGAAAGGGGACCCCAGAGCAAAGGTTGTGAGGCAATGGCCACCAGTGGCGGGAGTCCTAGACTCTCGGAGGTATGTATAAAAGTTTGTTCAGACCATGGACATTCGGCCTGTGGACAGTGGAATCCAGCTTTGGAAACACCTCATGAAGAGGCAAGCGTTCCTGACTACAAAAGTGCAAGAGGCCATGTGGCCTCGGAGTTGTAGGCAAGATCGTGCAGCCACTTGTGGACTGTTGCACAGCTTGGGAACGAAAAGGTTGATTGTGTTAAAAAGGTGGAGTGGGAGAGATGCTATTTTTTTGCATGAGTCGAAATGTGCTCCTATGAACTCCAGCTGTTGGGTGGGAGTGAGTGAAGATTTTCTTTGTTCATTCACAGGCCAAGAGCATGGAAACTTGGACTGTCCGTTGTGTGGACTGAATGGCTTCTTGGAGGGTCCTGGCTTTGAAAAGGCAGTTGTTCAGGTAAGTAAAGATTATGATTCTCTGCCTTCTGAGATGAGCTGTTATGACTGCAAGGAGTTTGGAAAAGACACGAGGCACAGTCGAGAGGCCGAAAGGTAGGACCCTGTACTGGTAATGTTGTGAGCCTAGAACGAAGCGAATAAAACGTCTGTGGGCAGGATGCATGGTCACAGGAACATAAGCATCCTGCAGGTCAAGGACTGAATCTCCCTACTCCAGTGCTGGAATTATGGTTGCAAGTGTCACCATTTTGTATTTTTTTTTAATTTTTATTTAACAAATTTATTGAGGCATCTGAGGTCGACAATGGGTCACCATTCCCCAGTTTTCTTTTGTGTTAAAAACTAATGGGAGTAGAACCTTTTTTCTCTGTGTTGGTCAGGCGCTGGTTGTACTGCTCCTAATTGGAGGAGATGATGCACCTCTTGGTGGAGCAGTTGTTCATGAGAGGAGTCCCTGAAAAGGGACATGGGCGGAGGGGGAAGCACAGAATGGGCACTGAAGTAGGGATGATGTTTTCTATACCCTCAGTCAAATCGTCCAAGTTGCTTATTAGTGGGAGGGGCATTGACATGGAGCCAATGAATTGGTGCGGCGACATTGATATCTTGGTCACTGACGTTGTTGTTCATATGGTCTATGACTTTGTTGAGTATACGTTGGGTAGCGTGAATGTTGATAAGGTTGGTATCTATATTGTCTCCTCCTATTTGCAGGGGTTTGGAAATTGAGAGACCGTAATGTCGCTCTCGAGTCCTTCATGGAGTGAAGCACATAGTTGGTGTTACTGGCAAATAGTTTTTTCACCATCAAAAGGGAGATCTTCTGTGGTATTCTGAACCTCGCAAGGAAAAGAAGACAATGAAAGCCATGAAGCTTGACGCATCATGACTGCTGTAGCAGTGGACCTTGCAGCTGTGTTAGCAACATCAAGCACAACTTGTAGTGCGGTACGGGAGATTATTTGTCCGTCAGAGACTATGGCTTTAAACTGATGGTTTTTTGCCCTCTGGAATGTCATCAATGAAGTCCATGAGTTTCTCATAATTTCTGTGGTTGTATTTTGCCAGAATGGCCACATAATTAGATATCCGGAATTGTAATGTGGATGAAGCATACACTTTATGACCAAGCAGGTCCAGCCTTTTACTGACTTTATCAGTTGGGGTAGACCTGGGAACTGGTGTTTGTTCTTTTGGTTAGCTATCTCTACCACCAATGAGTTTGGCGCTGGGTGAGTAAAAGGAACTCAGACCCTTTGGAAGGAATAAAATATTTCCAGTCAGCTTGCTTACAGGTAGGTGGTGGTTATAGGTAGCTTGTGTCTGCCATATGGTTTTGGCAGGATTCATAATGGCTGGATTTATAGGTAAGGCAATCTTGGATGTGGAAGAAGGTTGCAGGATGTCAGTAAACTCATGTTACTTTTCAGAAAACTTCCTCCAGATTAATCCTCAACTCATTGGCGACTCTTTTGAAGAGGTCTTGAAATTTTAAGAAGTCATCCGACAGTGTTGGTGGGGGAGGCAGTATAGCCTCATCCTGTGTGGATACGGGCTCCACAAGGGTTGGGGAAGTATGTGTAGTGTGTTCAGCGATGTGTGGAGTAACAGCTTGTTGTTGTGTCTCATTCGTAGCCGTATGCACTGGTGGTGGCAAGGTGACACTGCTCCTATTTTTGGCATCTTGGCAATCATAGTGGAATCACTTATATGGTGCTTATAAGTCTGCTGTAGGTCCGAGTCCGGCCAGGGACGGTAGAGAAGGAACTGAGGAGTTTGGCCATGCACGCGCACTATTAAGACAAGGCTGGTATGTGAGGCAGACACCGCGCATGCGCGGCCGATACGGGTACTGCTGTAAAAAATCTCTGAACAACAGCGCAGGGGCGCACCGACACCTACAGTGGAGCACCCACAGGGAAGAAGAACAGGGATTAACATTTCGTGTACAAATATACATTCCTTCTTAATAAGGAAAAATTCCCCATTGGTATCAACAGTAACTTTGCCTGACAAAGACTGGACACCCAAAAAATGTATTTTATATTAGAACTTTCCATTTAAAAAATCCAATTGCCATTTATCAGTCAGTTGGGGGAATACACAGGAACTGTCATTTGACTGCATAAGTACAATTTAATTGTAATGTGAGCTAGCTTGTAGTAGTTATAAATACATTTTTTTGTAAATATACTGAAGATAAATGTGCTCATTTACAAAGCACAGCCCAGACCATAATTACCCTGTTACGTATTCGTGCCAGTTACTTTTTAAATAAATAGTGCCATATAAACACAAAATAATTATTGATGGAAAATTGAAACATAATTACATATAAGCTAATAAACTCAATCAGATATATTGCCTGCCTACAATATATTCTTTATGGCCCCCATCCACCAAAACACGCAAGCAAAAGCACACGAGTAGCTCCTTGAATTCAACAGAACAACTCACAATTTTGGATTAAAGCACATATTTAAGTACTTTGATGGATCAGGATCCATACAACAACAATTTCCCTGATTACGTTTGGAGTTTATGAACTGTGCCCCAAAAAAACAAAAAAATCAAATGGTTCTAATTCTCTCTTATATTTGAATTTAGACCAGGTATAAAGTAAGTTACACCAAGTATGAATTTGGCCCATTGTTCTTTACAATTTTTGGAATAAAAATTAGCTTAGTTGACCATATATTCTAATACAAAATCTAAAAGAAAAAATTGAATAAATTCTAGAAGACCTTTACTATAAAAGGTTTTTTTTGTTCAGATAATGTAAAATATTCCTAAATCTTAGCATTAACACAGATATCTCATTCTAATTATTGTATGTATTTTCCACTAGGCTTTAAAATAATAGCAAAAAACAAAACTAAATAAGCTTTCCAACTTCATAATGTATTTTAAAGGATTCTACATATACTAACTGAATTTGCTGTTAATCTAAAATAATGTATATAGTACCTTTCACTCCAATGTTCTTTGTAAATTTAATCTGATATAAATTATGACCATCACACAAGAATCATTTCAATCGCTTCTGAAAGGCAGCCACTTCTTTAGTGAAACATGAAAGTTCTTTACCAGCACACAACAATACTATCAAACAAACACTTTGGGGGAGGAAGTGAAGAATACTTTATCCAATTCATTGTGAAGAGGCAATTTAGGTAAAAGAAAATCACAGCTCCTTGCATGCATATCATCTGTCACTTCCATGGGTTCTGTGGAGTAAATACTTATGCTAATTTTAATTTTAAGTAACACCATCTATTACAATGTTTCTATAAAGGACAGCTTACATCTTAAAATGCTGCAGTATTAATTATGCACATAAATCACTACAAAGACCACACGGCTAATTTTTAATAATTAATTAATTGTTTTGCTGTTTTTGTTACGAAGACTCACGGCTTAATTAAGTACCAGAGGAATACTCTTTCATGTTTCCTGACAGCCACTGTCATAGATGAAAGTGTATTGTGATTTCCCCCAGCCCCTCCACCATTAGGTTTACGTCCTCTGCGGAAAGGCATTCCTACCAATTCAAGGCATTATAATGCAGCATATTAAGAAATACTGCTATATACCATGGCAAAACCAGCTACTTGCAGTTGACCACAAAACTTCTATAGCGCTCTTGTCATAACCATACAGCTAAGGGTAGCCTAGAATTCCTCCTTATCTGTAAGGGGTTAAGAAGCTCAGACAACCAGGTTAGCACCTGACTAACAGGACCAATGGGGAAAGAAAATACTTTCAAATCTTGGGGGGGGGGGGGTGTTGTGCTCTTTGTGTGTGTGTTCTCTCTTGGGACTGAGAGGGGCCAGACAGAAATCCATTTTCTCCAACCCGTTCCAATCCAAGTCTCCAATATTGCAACCACTATAGGTAAGCCAGGCAAGGCAGATTAGTTTATCTTTTCTTTTGCTTGTGAATTTTCCCTGTGCTAAGAAGGAGGTTTATTCCTGTTTTCTGTAACTTTAAGGTTTTGCCCAGAGGGGAATCCTCTGTGTTTTGAATCTGAATACCCTGTAAAGTATTTTCCACCCTGATTTTATCGAGATGATTTTTACCTTTCTTTTTTTTTTTTTTAATAAAATCCTTCTTTTAAGAACCTGACTGATTTTTCCATTGTTCCAAGACCCAGGGATTTGGGTCTTCGATCATTTTGTAACCAATTTGTTAGGATATTATTCTCAAGCCTCTCCAGGAAAGGGGGTGTAAGGGCTTGGGGGGATTGCTGGAGGAAGAGGAACTGCAAGTGGTCCTCTTCCCTGGTTCTTTGTTAAATCACTTGGTGGTGGCAGCATCAAGGTACAAGGGAGAATTTGTACCTGGGGAGTTTTTAATCTAAGCTGGTAGAAATAAGCTTAGGGGGTCTTTCATGCGGGTCCCCACGTCTATACCCTAGAGTTCAGAGTGGGGAGGGAACCCTGACAGCTCTCCTCCAAGTCTCTCAGAAACTGTTTAGCACTGTTCCATCAAAGAATGACACACAGTTATAAAAACAATTTAAGCTGCACATACCAGAGATACGTCACCTAATGTCAGCTATTCTGAAGTCTGCAGAAGAGATCATTCTTGTTAGGCACCCTCCCATCTTATTTCATTATTATTATTTGTATTACTTCAGTGCCTGGGAGCCCTAGTCAAGGACTAGGACTCCACTGTACTAGGCGCTGCACAAACTCAGAACAAAAAGACTGTCCCTGCCCCAAAGAACTTACACTCAAAATTTGAGAGACAACAGATCAATACAGACAGATGGATAGAGGAGTACAAGGAAACAATGAGGCAAAACTGGTCAGCAATGCAGGGCAATCAGTTCAAACAGTTAAAAAAGGAGTCAATTTAAGCTAAATCATTAAGACATTCTTAAACAGAAGAGCGTCCACCATGGGAGTTGCACCAATTTACCCTACCCTGTTTCTATTTATTTAAAATGTCACCTCTGTGATAAGCCCTTTGATATAGCTTTCCCAGCATAACTGAAAGGCTTCACACAAGCAAAAACAAGACCACCACAGAACTGTCTTGCCCTATTCCCCCCCCCCCCCAAGAAAAAAAACAAAAGAGACAAACTTGCAAACCAACTTAATGCAGATAGGAGGCTGCTCTGAAGGATGCTGAAAGGTTACTGTTCTTTGTTAAGTTCAATTGCTCTGTGGTTCCTCTCAATAAAGCTCCCACCCTTGTCCCCTCTGTAAAGAAATACAGAAAGATAAACTAGTGACCACATCAGAATAAAGACCACCATTGTGTTAACCAGCACCTATTTCCTGCTAAGGTACCAAAGACTAATGTGACACGTTAAAGGAAGCTGACCTCTCCTCTAGTAGTGGGCTTTTTGGGTCAGGAATGGGGAACACTGGCAGGGCCACAGGGAGGGGAGCTTGTACTACTCTTTCCCAGGTACTCTTGTACCTGTTCAGTAGATGACAATTTCAGCATCCAAGGCTACCAGTAAGAATCCCTCAATGGCTACTAAATTCTTTGTCACACACAAGATTACCAAAAGAGAGAGATGTTATGTTTACTAAAGCAGAGATAAAAACTTGTGTTTACTATTATTATTTGTATATTAGTGTGTGGGAGCACATAGGAGCTCCAGTAATAGATCTGGGCCTCATGGGGCTATGCGTTGTACAAACACAGAATAAAAAGATGTCCCTTTCCCCAACAGCTTACAATTTAAGTAAGTCAAAAGCATTTTAACAGACACCTTCTGCTCTGGATGATAAGTGGCTGAATTTACTACCCCATTTATGCTAGCACAGATGTGTAATTTATACTAATAAGCCCCTGATCTCTTCAATGAGCTCTGTATGGGTCATGTTTCTGCATCTATGATCTGCCAGCCTGGAATTATTGGGAATTCCATTAACTTTGTGAGAGAAATAGGCAGAAGCACCTGTTCAAACATCTCTCACATTCTTCAGTTGTCAAGTAAGTATAGTTTTATTATTTTCCATATCAAGAGTTTTCTTAAACTACCTGGCATACATACAGTAACTTACTTCAATTAATCATACGAAGAGTCAGAAGAAAAAAAGTTAGGCCAATCATGGCTAAAAGGATATACAGCAAGAATAACATGAACATTAAGAATTAAGGTCAAACTATTCAAACTGTGAGGTGTCTAAAGGTAGGCGCCTAATAAGTGGCTTGATTTTCACAGGTGCTCAGGGCAATATCTGTAAGCGTAGAGGTTGACTGCAGGTTTTAAAATGCTCAAAGTGTATGAATTCTGCAAGTGATACATCAGCCATCAAGGGGAGCTCTTTGAAAAGACTGAGTAGTATAATACAAGAACATCACACTGTATGGGATATTCATGTATGTGTTTACTGACAGCACAATTCTCAGAATGACTGTGTAAAAAACAGCCTTGTGAGGTCCCATGTTTATTGTCTTTCCAAGACTCCAGACAAAATGTGTTCAATTTACAAATAAAAGTGTGGATTTTCTTTTTTCTAAAAACCACCTTTAAAAATTTAACCTGAGATTTGAGTTGGTTGGTTGATTGCTTTTTCAGGTTTTTCTTTTCAGGTTTCTGAAATCTGGTCACAATTCAGTGGATTAAAAAAAAATCTGTTGATTAAGAATAAGACCAAATACAAGAACAGCTCACTTCCTCCGAGTTGCATTGGTTCTGCCATGCTAATGGGAGTAAAAAATAGTAAATATTTATTTTTGTTAGAAAAGCAAGCAGATATGTCCCAGAATACACACAAGGAGCAGACCTGCTGAATAAGAAAGTGCCTTTTTTTTTTTTTACTTAGCCATTTTTCTTGTCATAATCTCATTTGAAGAAATTGTGCTCTATTTCAAAGGCTAGGTAGGAAAAAATGTGATGTGGTAATTGCTCTCATTTTTATAGCCCTGCCCGTGTTAAGTATTGAATACTGAGCTAAAGTTCTATGAAAAAAAGATGCTTAAACTGTCAATTCATTAGTAACATCGTAATTTCATTATCATTGTCCCCAAAAAGTTGCTATTCATATCAAAAGTTACTTTCAAGAATGAGATTTCAGTGTACCTCAAATCAGGGCATCCCATTTATAAGCTATCTAATTTAGACCTATGTCCTCCATGTATATAAATAAGAGCTAGTCACTTACAGGAAATCAGAAGAAAGAGGAGGATGATTAAGAAGCAGAGGCTGATGTGGGTGGGGGACAAAACGGTGGACCTCTATACATGCTCCACTTGATGCCCTCATCCAAGTGGCTGCTTTTCCCTTTACTTCCTCCTCACCCAATAAACCATTGTCCATCACGGAAACAGATGAGATGAAATTAAGGATGACATAGGCTTAAAAATACCCAGAAATTGGAATGTGTAACTGTCTCCCGAGGCAATTGGCAGCAACCTCATCACTGGTGTAATTAAAGCTGCACTACAGAAAGGACTCCAAAAGTACACAGAAGGAAACAATCCTGCATTGACAGGGAGATGGACTAGCTGAGCTAATAAGACCTTTCCATCAAGTAATTTCTGTGTTATCTAACCATACTGGATAAACTGAATGTTTTTGCTAAAATGGTCATCCGTGAAAAAGGTGAATGTTGGTCTTTAGATTCTTAGCTTTCGGCTTTCGAGCTAGCCACCTAGAGTGGTAATTAAAGATAGTTTACTCTAGTCAGAGATACTGTGCCAAATTCTTCACTCACTTACACCTTATTTCACTGGGGTTCCTTGGAATGAACTCAGCAAAATTTGTTCGACCATTTCTTTAGGCCTATTTGGAGATTGAGCATTGCATTAGTTCATATTAGGAAGTCATCTTCAAAGCTAACATTTGTTAGTAACAATTTATTTTAGTTCAAGCCTAACATCCAGAAAAACTAATGGCAAGAAAGAACCATTGGAACAACTTTCCGACTCACTTTTAGCTTAATGACTAAGCGCTACATGCAGAAACAAGAAGAAGTGGCCTCCGGACCCAAGGACTTGATCATTAACTTGATTCTAGAACAGTTCCTCCATAGAATTCCCATTTAGATCAATTAGAGATTGATTACAGCAGTGGTTCTCAACCAGGGGTACATGTATCCCTGGCCATATGCAGAGGTCATCTAGGGGGTACATCAACTCATCTAAATATTTTACAACAGGCTACGTAAATAGCACTAGTGAAGTCAATACAAACTAAAAATTTCATATAGACAATGACTTTTTTATATTGCTCTATATACTATACGCTGAAATGTAAATAAAATATTTATATTCCAGTTCATTTATTTTATAATTATATGGTAAAAATGAAAAAGTAAGCAATTTTTCAGTAATAGCGTGCTGTGACACTTTTGTATTTTAATGTCTGTTTTTATAAACAGGTAGTTTTTAAGTGAAGTAAAATTGGGATATGCAAGACAAATCAGACTTCTGAAAGGGGTACAGTACTCTGGAAAGGTTGAGAGCCACTGGATTACAGCATTAGGTCCTTGATTTCTCATCAGTGTTTGGTTTGATTAACCAAACAAATAGACAACAGTTTAGTTAATCAAGCGCATAGACACCAGACAATGAAAAATCAGGGCTATTCACAAAAGGTGGTTTATTTCGGCTTGAGTCAAAGTCCTTTGAGGTGAATGGAAACACTTCCTGTGATCTCACAGGGCTTCGGATCCGGTCCTTCACGAATGCATTAGTAATACACAAAAGGATATAAAAGAAGAAAAGAGATTCTGTAGAGAAATATTTAATGTATATGCTGCCATTAGTGAACAAACAGCATTCAGATATACAGTTATCTTCTGAACATTTCCTAGCCTTGGAAACCGGATTAAGCTACAACAGTACTTGTCACTTTTTATACTGACACACTGCTTCTACATTAGGGGCCTGCATTGCTTCACCTACACCAGTATAAAAAACTGCATAGACAAGGACTACCTTTGTAGAGTAAAAATATCATATTGTATTTGAGAAACCATATATGACTGTTTTCAGAGTAGCAGCCATGTTAGTCTCTATCCGTAAAAAGAAAAGGAGTACTTGTGGCACCTTAGAGACTAACAAATATATTAGAGCACAAGCTTTCGTGAGGTTTTTTCCACTGTATGCATCCGATGACGCGAGCTGTAGCTCACGAAAACTTATGCTCTAATAAATTTATTAGTCTCTAAGGTGCCACAAGTACTCCTTTTCTTTTTACATATATGACTGTGTAATGGCAAAGTATCCACATATACATCCAAAAGGGTAGAAGTAAGTTTGCATGTGCAATCAACTCTAACTTTACCCTGCAACCTATGCATTTGCTTAACACTTTCTGGATGAAATCAACAAAACACTGAGAACAACATAACAGAGAGCTCGACCTGTCTTGAGAGGACTAAAGGAAATTCTCAGATTTCACAGAGACAGGAATGAACACAGATTAGATACATTTGCATCAGGTAGACCATTTGAACTAATTGCAGTCTATATATATATAATTCTACTACAAAGTCTTTTTTCCACAGAAAGTTTAGAGAGCATTTCTCTAAAGTACGGCATTCCAATCAAGTGCTATGATCATGAGATGTTGGGATGGCAGGCACATAAGATCCTCCTACGTGCAAACTGTACTTATTAACAAGAAGTGCCGTAACCTTTCTTCTGTATGATTCCTACCTAGACAGTGTAAGAACTACACAATATATATGACCAAATGAAATATATATAATATATAAACAGAGAGAAAGAATTATTAGCCTTTCTGAACTGAAGAACTTGAGTTATCATGTTAGAGAAATTTCAACTTCTTAGAAATAATCTACAAAGAAAATGAGAGGCGCTCACCTAAAACGCAAAGGATATGAATTGTTTCCATTTTTATGATTGACGTAGAGATTTCAACAACATTTAGGATCAAAATGCACTGGACATTCAAAAGAGTGAATTTAAAATGAGCTATATCGTGACATTTCACCCACAACTCAGTCAACAGAATGGAATTATCTTAGCTTTTAAAATGCTAAAAAGATGAACACCAGAATACATAACACTTCTCCAAGAATCACAAATATTGTAGAGTAAGTAACCATTCTTTACTCTTTGACTGCAAGACTGGCTCATGGCTCTCAATCTGCTAGATGCTTATTTCAGCAAAATAAAGAGCTTTAAGATTACTTGAATTGAGCTGGACACTTTTGGGAGCTATCTTCCTTGAATTAGCCAGTTGACACGGTATTGACAGGCTTGGACTCCTTGTCATTTTGGGTGAAGTGCAAGCAATCAATGAATCTAATGGTGAATCCAACTGGTGATTCCGAATTCCACCTCCCTCCACTGCTCTGAGTGGTAAAATGCTCTTGTTCTAACAGTCTCTTGTGAGACAGGTCCTGGAAAAGGGACAGGAATGTGGTGGAATGGTTAGGAACTGACCTAATCTCAGACCAAGATTCCTGAAAATAAAAGAGGTAGTTGAAAAAGGAGGGAGGGGGACAGAACATAAAAAAAACCTCTGGTGGTTCTCTCAGGCTCTTAATATTTGCATGAATCCTGCCAACGGTTCCTGGTAGAAGCCCAAGACTAAGGCAGCAGAAGGTAATTTATAATTGAATCTCTGCTATTCCTCAGCAGCTCTGAGGTCCTAAGCTGCTAATGGTAATAGTGCACAGAGAACTATCTAAGGGATGGCTTGAGGCATAACTGTTTTCTCCTTCGGACAGGTGCATAGAAGCCCAAAGAGTGCAGAGTTCTCCTTGCATCTTTCAGGGAGCATAGTTTAAAAGTTCATTACCCTCAAATGAGAAGTCCTTGATTATTGCTTGTTCTTCCATGGGAATCCCCAAGTACTGAAGCCATGATGACATCCTCATGGCTACTGCAGTGGCTCTTATGCATGCGGTAGCACCAGAAATGTTCAGCACAGCACGTCACAAAGAAGAGACAGATGATTGTCCCTCCACCATAGAACACTTAATCTCCTCACGGAGCTCCTTGCGGAGTTTGTCGATAAATTGAGACAACTTGTCCCAGCTTAAACAGTCATATTTGGAGAGGAGGGTCTGATAATTATCTACCTTCATCTAAAGGTTAGCTGATGAGTACACCTTGCAACAAAAGAGGTCCAATTCTCTTGGGTCCTTTTCTTTCAGTGTGAACTCAGGAGGTCCCTGTTTTGGCCTCTCCTGAACAGCAGTCGCTATGAATGAAACCAGTGGTATATATGAATAAAAATATTAAAATCTCTTAGCTGGAAACTGGTACTTCCTGTCACCTCACTTCAGTATGGCCAGGATGGATATAGGTGCGTGCCCTGTTTATTTCCAGCACTCCCTCATTTATGGGCAATAAGGACATGGCTGATAAAGGTAGGTGTATTGAGGTGAAAGAAACATCCCAGGAAGGATGATCCCTATGAGCTCCAGGTCTCTTTCTGCTACCCTTTGTGGACTCGTCTCAAGAATCCCTCCCTGACTCCCATTGTAAGGCAGGGGAAGCTGGGAGGTAAATCCCTACAACACCCAAGAGAAGAGATGGAGGAGGAGTATATTTCCTCCAAAGGAGAGGCTGTTCTCTTGGATGTGCCCTGCCTCTGCGTAGGCGATATTAGTATTGAGGACACCTCCTTAATCTGACATACTGGTGAGTCCAACTCCAGTGGGTTGGATATCACCACCCTCAGTCCTTCGAGCTGAGGTGACACCAATAAAAGGGTCACAGCTAGGTCACTTGGCACACTGTATAGTTCAGGCACCAAGGCAGTCAGTGCCAAAGAAATGAGTATTGCAGAGGTAGTCAATACCAAGGAAGAAGGTACCAGGTCATTCAGTGCCGACGCTCTGGGTACCAAGGCACTCAGTGCCCCGATTGGTGTCCATGGGTCAGTACTGAGGGCAGCACAGTCTGCCAATTTAATGGGTACTGTGTGTGCTGTCTTCAGAGTGAGTACCAGGTCATGAGAAGGGGCCTCTTCTCAGGTTTTTGGCACTTATGCTTTTCAGTTCGAGATGAGTCTGATAACTCATTTCTCAATTTGCCAGGTGCCGAGGACGGTGATCTTTTCCTTGGCTCATCTCTGAAGCAGTGCTCCTTTCTGCCTGTCAGAGGACATTGACACCGAAGTAATGGCAAACAAATGGAACCTTTGAGTAGATGTGGCCCAGGAGCACTGGGGTGGAACCTCAGGTCCCCTGGGCACTAAGAGAGAGAAACTGACCAGATGGTTGAGACAGGCTGTAGTCTTTCTTTTGGTGTCTGAGGAGGCTTGCATTGATTTCTCTAGGAGGAACAGCTTCAAGTTGGCTTCCTTCACTCTGATTGGTCTCAGTAAAAGAACAATAAACTGAACATTGCTCTGAGCTGTGTCCCTTTTCAAGGGAGAGTAGACATAGTGATCTTAGGCATTCAAACATTTCATGAGGGAAATCTTAAATCCCGAGGATTTAGGTTCTGCCTGATGCTAGTAACCTTGTAGAGGGTGGCGAGCCTTGTTGAAAATGTATGTTACCAACGGGCAATTAACTATATGAACTAAGTAAATGAGTTCTAACTAACACTAGCAGAGCATAGAGATGCAGGCAGACTCTGCAGAGGTCCCATCTCACTGCCAAGGGTGGGAAAAAGAAATGGAGGTAAGATTGGACCCACCCAGCTTTTCCTGATCTTGGTGGGAGGGCACAAGTACACCTAGGGCACAGGCACAGCCCCAGTGAACATTGCTGGCCCCAAAATCCAAACTTGCACTCATGAGGTGCATGTGCATCAAGAGTGATATCCATGTGGACAATCGTTGGAAGAAGAACCAAAGATATGTTATACCAGTAAATGTGAGCTCACAAGCACATGTGGCCAAATAGGTATTATAATAAGGATATAATTCCAAATACTCTAAAATGAAAATGTACATGTAAGCAAGAAAATATCTAAGGTGTAAAGGAGTCATGGAAACAAGGAGAAAAAAAATCAGAACAGAGAACCTAGTATAGTTCCCATAAATGTCAGGCACACATTATTGATAGTGATATAAAACTACAATACATGAAGAAATAGTTGTCTTACAAAAATGCTTCACCTTTCTTAATAGAATTGTGTTACAATCATAAATCAATAATTGACAATACTCATTTCTTCTGGCTAAATGACTTCATATGATTTCATATGGTGAATGCAGGTTACTATGGTGATCAGTGGAATTTAGGAATAATTGCTTTATACTGTAAACAAACAGCTGAACTGCTCATCCAGTTCTTCAGCCTAAGGCTCTGAAAAGCTATAATAGCAACTTTCAACTTGGGTTTTCTTGTTTGAAGCCCATGATATCGTGAGTAAGACATGACCTCCTCAAAGTGAACACTACATTAAGATGATCAACTCATCAGGTTGATTGCATACAGAAACATCCCATTTTGGCTTTAACTCCTGCTGAACAATAAAAAGTGTTTGGAGCATAGTACAAAAGAGTACGGTACAATTTCCATGGCAACTGACATGACTGTATGTAATATGAATTTTCCGATATTTTCAGTGAATTTACTATTTGCCAAAAAAAAAATTGCCCAGCTCTTGTCATAACTGCTAAAGATCCCATGATGCTTTTCATCTGCGTATTCTGGCCAAATTTCATTTTTGCTTATTACAGTGTCTTTCTACAGGAATTCTCTCTAGTTTCAAATGAACAAATGTTCATTTCCTATCCTACAGGTAAACTGCTGTTAATATTATTACAAATCAGTATTACAGTGTTCCCTTTCCCACAGGATTTAACGAGTAAGTAAGCAAATCCATTTACTCATGTCTGAATATCGGTGACATCATAACACAATTTTCAGAAGCCTTCACAATCCATTACTAACTTTAAGCACTCAGCAGCTGACCTTCTAGTGATCTGGACCATCCATCCATCTTGTTGCTGGTCATCAGCACTTAATTTGTAATGAAAGCGGTGGCGGGGCTCAAGCAATGTTTTTCCATTCATAACTGATGCAGCAAGCCCAGTGGTGCCGGGGCTATGACCTACCAAGCCTTAAGATGCCAGGGCTCAGCCCTAGCAAGCTTTTACACAAATTAAGCAATGCTATGGTGATCCTCCACCATTCCCAGTATGGTCACTTTCGCAAGGTTATTCCATTTCTACACCAACCACGATCAAAGTATAAAGTTTGCATCTGTTGATTTCCGATATGAGGGTCTGTGTCTCTCCAATATTTCTAACACAGGCATTCATCTTTCTTTCTCTCCAAGAAGTATGCAAGAGTCTTCAACACCACTACATTTCAAAAACTTCAGTTTTCTTCTTGTCAGTAGCATTAAATTTCCCATGATTCACATCCATAAATAGCTATGTAAAAAAATTAGGCTGTTCACCGGTCATATCTTCATACATTTCAAGATGCCAGGGTTTTTCCACACTTTCTTAAGGGAGGCCATAGCTAAGTGAGCCATCCTTAGACATCTTCTGATTTCTATGGAACAGCCTCTTGGTTGAATATATATGATATACAGATAATTTAATCCATCTATTGCATCTGCAGCTTGTCCCTTAATCTTGATGTCCTCTTGCATCTTGCTTTTTTAGTCATAGTCATAGTGGAAAACCATTCATTGTTGCATACTGCTGTTTGCACCAGGGTCTGTCATTGGCGGTAGAGACTTTAATGAGTTCAGCATGGTGATTTAGAATCCCCATGTCTGCCAGTATCCTCTAAAGATGGTCGTGTCAGATGGTATCAAGTGCTTTGGAGTAGTTAATGAAGCACAGTTTTGGTATTTTGTAAAATGAATTGAAATCCTTAAGGTTGATGATACGGTCTCCCACAGTATTCTTGACAGAAAGTTAAAGAAGTATGGGCTGGATGAATGGACGATAAGGTGGATAGAAAGCTGGCTAGATCATCGGGCTCAGCGGGTAGTGATCATTTCTCCATGTCTAGTTGGCAGCCGGTATCAAGCGGAGTGCCCCAAGGGTCGGTCCTCGGGCCGGTTTTGTTCAATATCTTCATTAATGATCTGGAGGATGGCGTGGACTACACCCTCAGCAAGTTTGCAGATGACACGAAGCTGGGAGGAGAGGTAGATATGCTGGAGGATAGGGATAGGATACAGAGGGACCTAGACAAATTAGAGGATTGGGCCAAAAGAAATCTGATGAGGTTCAACAAGGACAAGTGCAGAGTCCTGCACTTAGGACGGAAGAATCCCATGCACCGCTACAGACTAGGGACCGAATGGCTCGGCAGCAGTTCTGCAGAAAAGGACCTAGGGGTTACAGTGGACGAAAAGCTGGATATGAGTCAACAGTGTGCCCTTATTGCCAACACAGCCAATGGCATTTTGGGCTGTATAAGTAGGGGCACTGCCAGCAGATCGAGGGACGTGATCGTTCCCCTCTATTCGACATTGGTGAGGCCTCATCTGGAGTACTGTGTCCAGTTTTGGGCCCGACACTACAAGAAGGACGTGGAAAAATTGGAAAGCATCCAACGGAGGGCAACAAAAATGATTAGGAGACTGGAACACATGATTTATGAGGAGAGGCTGAGGAAACTGGAATTAGTCTGCAGAAAAGAAGAATGAGGGGGGAACTGATAGCTGCTTTCAACTACCTGAAAGGGGTTCCAAAGAGGATGGATCTAGACTGTTCTCAGTGGTAGCAGATGACAGACAAGGAGTAATGGTCTCAAGTTGCAGTGGGGGCGGTTTAGGTTGGATATTAGAAAAAACTTTTTCACTAAGAGGGTGGTGAGGCACTGGAATGGGTTACCTAGGGAGGTGGTGGAATCTCCTTCCTTTGAGATTATTAAGGTCAGGCTTGACAAAGCTCTGGCTGGGATGATTTAGTTGGGGATTGGTTCTGCTTTGAGCAGGGGGTTGGACTAGATGACCTCCTGAGGTCCCTTCCCTCCCTGATATTCTATGATTCTATGAAAGGTTCAATAAATATAAGGAGATATTACTATACTAAGAAAAAGTAACTTCAGTTTTATGATACAAGTTATATGGAAAACAAAGATGGCAACAACCACTGTGACCTACATATGGTTTGTATTAGGGCTATAAATTAATTAAGTTAACTCAAGTGATTAACTCAAAACAAATTAATTCGATTAAAAAAATTAACAGAGAGGAATCAGAGTTTTAATCGCACTGTTAAACAATAATAGAATACCACTTTAAATACGTTATAAATATTTTTGGATGTTTTCCTCCATTTTTTAATGTACTGATTTCTATTACAGCACAGAATACAAAGTGTAGAGTACTCACTTTATATTATTTTTTTATTACAAATATTTGCACTGTAAAAAAGAGTCACAAGTCAAAGCATGAAGGGGCATACAAATGTTTATCATATCTGGCATGTAAATACCTTGCAACGCTGGCTACAACAGTGCCATGTGAGTGTCTGTTCTCACTTTCAGCTGTCACTGTAAACAAGAAGCAGGCAGCATTGTCTTCCGTAAATGTAAACAAACTCGTTTGTCTTAGCGATTGGCTGAACAAGAAGTAGGACTGTGTGGACTTGTGGGCTCTAAAGTTTTACATTGTTTTGGTTTTGAGTGCAGATATGTAACAAACAAATCTACATTTGTAAATTGCACTTTCAAAATAAAGAGATCACACTACAATACTTTTATGCAGTGAACTGAAAAATACTATTTCTTTTATCTTTTTATAGTGCAAATATTTGTAATCAAAAATAATAATATAAAGTGAGCACTCCACTTTGTATTCTGTGTCATAATTGAAATCAATATATTTGAAAACAAAAAAACATCCAAAAATATTTATAATATATTTAGTGGTATTCTATTATTGCTTAACAGTGGGATTAAAACTGCAATTAATTACGATTTTTTAAAAAAAATCTTGTTACTAATAGCAATTAATTTTTTTAATCATTTGACAGCCCTTGTTTGTATATTGACACATTACCCAATATGAAAGTAATTCTGCCAAATTATAATGATCTGCCAAAAAATAATGATGTCTCTGAGTGGTGGAGACATTGGGCCAGATTCTCATTCAGTGGACCTATGCCTATTTACAGAGCTGATGATCTGGCTCCTGATGTTTGTAAATTCAGAAGCCTCAAACCAGAATCCCTGTTTGTTTTCGTTCAGCATGCATCAAGAAATCAAACTACGGGTAAAGCATTTCATTTTATCACTGTCAAATGTAAATTAGTTTTGTTTGTTTGTTTTTGTGTTTTGGGGTTTTGTCTGTCTTAGTTTTGCTTAAAGGCAAACATCACTCATTCAATTACAGTAAAAGTAGATAAAACATTCCTCAAACAACATGATAGATATCAGATGTCTTATTTGCAATATAGTTACTAAAAGTCATTCATTTCTGGGTCATTTTATGGGACACTGAATCACAATATATGAGCACCTCGGAACAGATAGGGAACCAAGACAGAGAGATTATGACCCAGATCCAAAAATAAATTAGGTGTCTAACTCCCCAATTTAGGTATCTAAGTTCAAAATTTAGACACCACTGAGATAATTCTGAGGACATATTAAAAACAAGAGTTTAAAAGAATATTCATTTATTTAAATCTCCCCTCAACAGCATTTTATGTCTCAGGTATTGACACTTGTATTTGTTTTCTGTCCAGTACACCCAAATGTTTCTGGTTTCTCCACATGCCTTGCTAACTTTGGTGAGAGGTATTAAAAATACAATCCCCAAAGTACACAGAGGCATCCCACTGAAAAAAACAAGTGCATGGCAAGCTTTTCTATTCATCTAGGCAGAGTATAAAAACCCCAACACCTCTCCTTCCCCCAGAATGCTACATCCCTCTTTAATCGCTGATATCTGGACTCACGGTACTCAAGGAAATTTCACAAATCTGCATGATGCACTTGAGTGCTAGGTGCTCCTGTTAGGATGTTTTTGAATTATCTGAAAGAAATAAGAAACCTCACATAACCTGGCAGCTCCCTACTGCGTAGGGATGTGAGAAGAAATAAGAATGAAAGTTACTCTTTCCAAAGTCACTTAGAAGTAAACTCCTTCATCTGACTCAATAGTTGCTTGTTTCAGATGACAGCATCTGACTACCTTAAAACTTACTGAAATGCTACACTTCCAAAAACAAAAAACCCAAAACATGCCATATCTCTTTTATGAGAACTGGCCACCACACACTGAGGTGCCTAATCCTGTGAGATGCTAGGTACCCTCAATTCCCAGGGGCTTAATGAGAGCCCTAATAGAAATAAAATACAGTAATTGATACCACATTGCTTCCCAAACTGCATTTCAATTGCTCGGCAGTTGATAAAAAGAAACAGAGCTGCTTAAAGCACAGCCCCATAAATTCTAGTATCTACAATGACCGACAGAGAGAAAGCTTGTCTGCCATGATTTGTGAAATACAAAGCTATTCATCAATAAGAACTTTAAGAGAAAACCTCATATTGACAAAGTCCTCGAGAAGACTTTAAGAAAGATTTGGGGTTTCACTGCGGAGTAGAAAAGGCTGCTTTTATTCAGATCAGCAACTCATGATGTACAAATGGTAATTCATCAATGATTAGTGAGGATTGTTTTGTTGTGAACTGAAGAAATAAGGACAGGAAAATTAGTGCTTTTCAATACTCCCAACATATGAGATGTCTCCGTTCCTGTAATTTTATATGGGACAAAGTACCCTTTAATCTTTCTTTAGGACACCACATGCCTACTTTTCAATGTAGCTGCTGAACAACAAAAAGGTTTTTGAAGCAGTTACAGGCGAGGTGCCCAAAGTTGCATAATAAATACAATTTACTGCATGGCTCTGCTATTTGTCACAGAGCTAGTACCTCCATATATGATTATATCTTTCTGAACTATGATGTGACATACTAAGGTAGAACCTTAAAAAGCCCAGATAAAGTTAATTTGATGATTTTCTTCAACTATCCAACCAGTAGAAATAAAAAATCCCGCAAGTATTTGGCAGGTAATCAGTCTGGAGAGCTTGTAAATGTATTTTGTTTCAAATATGAACCAGACTACCATCATTTGAATGCAAATTAATACTCGCCATTGAAAGGGTTGTACTTACAAACACTGCTGCAAACATGTCAAGAGATAATCCTTACATAATGCCACTGGGATGATAACAGATGTATAAGAAAATTATAAGGTCACCACATTGGTTTGATAACAGAGTTATCTTTACCTTGAAGGTCTGGACTGAGAGTAGTCTTTGGTTCGCAACTAACTTGTTTTTTCTTTTTGTTTGTTTGTTTTTTGACAAATAACAGTTCACAATTTTGGCAGCATCACCCAAAGAGTCAGAATGGAAGAAAATGCAATACTATGGTCAAGAGTAGTGGTCCACTAGTGAACCTACAGTAGGATGGAAGACTGTCAGCATGCCTAAAATTAGGGATGGAAGGCGGAAGAAAACCAAGAGAAGTCTGAAAACTGACTTGCCTACCCCTTAGGTAGCAATCACTGTGTTTTTCAACTTTATACACTGCTTACATAGCATGGCAAGGACTTTATAAATATTTATAGAGAGATATAACCAGAAAGATCTGAAGAGTTATCAGCTAACTTCTGCAACCTGGATGGCTATGCTGTGTGGAATGATGCATATAAGTAGCTGGAACAAAACAGAAAATCTTGTAAACACTCCTAAGCAGCAGAAAGCCAGATCCAGGTACTTGCTGAAGAGCTTTAAGCATGAAAAATTGTATTGGGAACATGAAACATTACAGTTCATGGCATCATTGACCATCTAAAGGACATTGACTTGGTGGAATTTATTTCTTCCTCCAGACAGACTCTGCCTAAACGAGTTCATTCTGTTGTCCATACAGATCCCACTTACTGAGTGAAGGGAAATGTCTTACACTAGAGTCCATGCAAGAAAATGAGTTGAAAAGAAAGAAAATTCTACAGTTACCATTATAATTCTTGTCAAATCATAATCACTTGCAGTTGTATAGCGCTTTATAATTTCACAAAGCACTGTTAACCAAAGAAATAGCAACCTTCTGAAAGGTAGACGCTGTTACACTTGTTACCTGACAAGGAAGTTGGAATGGAGAATGTCAGCAACTTGCCTAGACCACACAGTGGGATAGTGGCAGAGATACAGTTAAACCTCAGCAACTCCTGACTCCCATTTCTCACATAACAATGCCTCGCTGCTGAGTATGACTGGATCCTAGCAAATCAAAGTAGTCTACTCAATGAAATGAGATCCTTTCTTGGCCGACACATCAAGTTTGCTACACTGCATTCTAGACAGGAACTGTCCACTTTTGGCCAAATTCTGTCTATCTAGGTTCTTATATCATCCACTTCAGGATGTACCTTCTCTTGGATGTGTAAACAGGATTACTGTTGTTATCTTTATGAACTCTATATTTGCATTTAAAGAAAACCTGTAGGTAATTCCATACGTAGGGTGAGAAATCAATTAACACACTAATAGCTGTCTCTTTTAGGAGGGGTGGGGGGGGTGGGCTAGTTGATGTCTTCCCTGGAGGGAGAAGACAGTTTGAAGAGACTCTTCCCAAATGATGGACATCTACAAAAGGCACATCAGAAAAGGGAAATGCTAAACTAGCTTCAAAAGAGCTCTTTAAAATGGGGGGAAAACCTGGAATTCAGCAACTCGTGTGGAGCACATCTTGAAAGACAATGGATTTAGGATTTATAAACTGAGCTGTGAGACTATGATCTATGGTTCACAAAGCAAGTTACCAAGGGATCTAATCTGCATGCACATGTTTTTGCTGTTTATTGAATAGCCCATCTTACATTTCTCTTTAAGCAAGTTTAGTTGGTTAAATGTCCTGCTGATATTTTAAATGAACATTTTTTGAGTAGATTCTTTAAGTAATTGAATTCAAGCTCTCCTCAAATTACTGATTTTCTCTAGGTAAATGATGCAAACACTTGGTCTTAATAAAATTATTCATGAGGAATAAATTCCTCATATTGCCCATTTCTAAAATGTTGAGACTATTTATGTTAAGCAAAGAGAAGCCATTCATTCATTGGGGGGTGTTATTAACTTTGGTTGCAGCTTGTGCAAAGAATAGTGCCCCCCAAATGAACTGGTTTCGTACTCTTGGAGAAGCTGTAACTTCTGTGGGAAGCTCTCCATAAAAAAACTAAGACATTTTAACTGAATTGAATTATCAAAATGTGTTTTGCTATGTTTCTAATTTTTTTAAAAAAATTCTTTGCAATAGAAACAATACATTATTCAGATAGTTGAATTTTGTTTCCTTAATGTGCAGAAGCTGCATGTGATTAAATAATGGTATTGTACCCTTGAGCTTATATCATAGGAAATAAACACTTGGCTAATAAGACCTTTTGTTTTTCCAAACTATATTTTATTTGTACTAATTTTTAAACTAAAATCAGTTGGAATGTCAAGGATTCAAAATCGTACATTTCTTCACCAGGCTGCACTATTATGATCTACTTTGCCACCAATTTCACCTCTGAACACAACCGTTATCAATATTCCATTCAGACACAGTTCTAACCACAACATCAACAAACATAATACTCATTTTCCAAGTACAAAATGAGTAGCTATAAATTTCAACCTTGCAGGAGACAATATATGAACAAGGACTGCAAGATAAAAATAAAACTTACATGCAACATGTTTTTTGAAAGTCCAACATGTGCTGCTTTACGGTTGTAAAAGAGAGCTATTTTCTCTTTATAAACTGATTGCATGCCATGCTTTTGGACTTCCTTATTCTGCTCTGTGAAAAGTCTGTGTGGAAGGGTAAAATAAGATCCCAATCCTGCACTCTCTTAGTCATGTGCTTTAATTTAAGCACAGTAATAGTTCCATTGGCTTCAGTGGGACTACTTGTGTGCTTAAGGTTAAGCACATAACTGTTTGTGGGATTTGGGGCCCCATTTGGAAAAACCTGCATGAAGTACTGGAGAAACAGAGCAATGTCCATATTCTTTCCTGCAGGGAAGGAATTGTCTTTTTTCTATTTTAAGTAGGCACTCAATAGTACATAATTAAACTTGTCCTGCAGAGAAGGAGCACTTTTAAGTGGACAGGACTGCTAAGTTTACCAGTTAACACATTAACCTATCAACTGGTAAAAGGCATATCTTCAGTAAACTGGTGCAACTCTGGAAGTTCGAGAAGGTTCTGGGTAGCCCCAGCTCTCAGTGAAGTGAGTCAGAGTACACTGTACCTTGTAGAATAAGATTCTCACAACAAGTGTTGGGAAAGTACAACAGAGAAAGAGAAGAAATAGTGGTAAGAGGAGGCCAGTTCAGCAGAAACCAAAAAGTGCCAATACAACAGAGAAATACTGAGAAATACAGTGGGGAAAGGCAAAAAGGTAGGGATTGAAGCAAGGTAAGAAGGGGATGTATGTACAGTGGTTCACTTTCCAGATACATCTTTATATCAGAGTGGATTTTTATTAGCATTTTGTCCCTTTCAAATAATCCCACAAATTATAAAATTATTGCCCCTAAAACTAAAGTGAAGGGTCCAGTCACTATTTGCCTTTGGCATTTGGTACACCAGAATATTTGCCTTTGTTATATATACTGGTTACATTTTTGACAAGAAACACAGAGCAGAAAGGTCATGATTAAAAAGAAATGCTTCACGAAATCTTACAACTTACCTTACATCCTATGAATTTAACAATGTAAGGGCCCAACCTTGACCCTAATGAAGTCAATGGCAAAACTCCCATTGCCATAAGTGAGACAAGAATAATAGCCTAAAGCGGTATACTTCTAAATGTAAAAGCAAAAAAGACTCCCTACCTTTGTTCTATGTCTACAGAAATGCAGCCCTTAATCAATTAACTGGTAGATGTAAGTGAAAAACAAACTGAACGATGAGGAAGCCTATAATGTCACATATTGTCTCTTGGGCAGGAAAATAGAGAAGGAGTCATGCACCCCATCAAATCAAAATCGTTTTAAAGTAAAACCAGCAGCTAGGCTTAGGTCCAGAACAGGACTAAGAATGAGAGGATCAGTTTCTGCATGAAACTTCTATGACATACCTAAACTTGAAAAAAAAAATGATGCATTGTAAAGGTTGGGCTATCAAAATAGCAGCTAAAAATTCTAAGTTTCAGAGTAGCAGCCGTGTTAGTCTGTAATTATAAGTTATCACCTGTACCAGGAATGCACAGGAAAATGACTAATACAGGAGCAGGAGATAGTAAGTACACATGATAGAGATGAAATTTTTACCTAAGGAAGAAAACACTGTATTTAAAAAAATGCTACATAACCTAACTAAAATATCAGCTTTGCTTTTACTCACTATCGCAGAATCTTCAGGAACAAATCTTCCGACTCAAGTAAGGGGCACGGGGGAAGGTATGACTCTCGTGGCTGGGCACGGCATAGCTCCTCTTCTGTCTGCCTGTCGCCCGCTGTCAGCAGCTACTCAGGCCACCCCGTGGTCTGTTCCTTCCTGTGACTCAGGCCAGGTCTTATCTTGCCCCCTCTGGAGTGACCAAAGAAGTTCAAACAGAACCAAATGTCTAATGAATTAGGTGAGGTCTTCAGTTCCAACCTGGAGCTTGACAGTACTTACCCCTTAGTACTTACGCCCAGTAAGTACTTGATAGTACTTACGCCCAAGGGCTTGCATGGGGACGGGGTGGGACAGAGGGAGAAAGCCAGGCCCATACTCTGCTCCAGGGAACCTGTGTTTAGGGAGCTAAGGATTGCTTCCTAAGATCCCTTGCTGCTTCCCTGAGCTGCTTCCTATCTCCTGCCTGCTTGGCTTGCACATGTCTTACACCCAGCTGTACTCGCCGGCTCTCTCCACATGGAAGCCTGACTCCTTAGGCAGGTTTCTCCCAATCTGTTGCTCAGGAATTTCTGCAAGGTAGCAACCAGCCCCTCTAGGAGCCGATTGGAACTCCTTCACCCCTGCTACCACCCTCCCTACTGCAGTTCTCCTCTCTCAGTCCTCTCCTATAGTCATTTCTTTATAGGAATCACCCAGTCTGGTTCTGTCCAGAGAGGTCTAATCCTTCTTTACTCGTCTCCCCTCCAAGTGCCACAGAACTGGCTAACTGGGCTCTCTGGCTGCCATTCACCCTGTCACTGCTAGTGTGGGGTTTATACACTGCATCACAAATGGTTAAGAAGCTAACTCATCTATTCCAGTAATGTCATTTACAGTGGATAAAAGTGTTCTGCTAAAATGCTTTAAAGTGGGAAAGGATAGGTGCTTTACACCCTGAGCACTTGGTAGGGAAAGGTGGGGGTGCCTAAATCGACCAGGTCATGCCATGAGCCCTCAGTAGAGTATAGGCAGGGTGCCCTATGCAGGTAACAGTATCAGTATTTCGTCAGTAAGAACTGCAGAATTTAGCTCTGTATGTAAAGGCACAATCTACGAGATTAAGAAGACGACATTTATTCTTAGCACCTAACGGATGAGTATTACGGTGATGAATATTTTTCCTCTGATAAAATGTGCACATTTTTTGTTTGTTTGTTTTTAAAGATGATGTCAAAAAATTTGGCCCACTGGCTCATAATGAATAATGACAAAATCTAAAAGAAACTCTTAAAGATGACTATCACCCTAAGGTACTTATGTGTAAGGCTGCAATTTAGTCACGGAGGTCATGGAAGTCACAGATTCCATGACTTCCAAAGACCTCCGTGACGTCAGCCAGCGCTGGCTGGGAGCTGCATGGTCCTTGCCATCTGCGGAGGCAGGGAGCTGCGGGGGAGCCCCGCCACCTTCTGACCACCTCGGGCAGCAGGGGGGACCCCCGGAGCTCCCAGCAGCTGTGGGAGGCAGGGGGGACCGCTGCAGCTCAGAGTCACCAGTGGAGGGGAACCCTGGAGCTTGACTTATACTAAAAATGTCCATGACAAAATCTTAGCCTTACTTATATGTTCCCAATTACTGAAGCATCCAAGTGCCTCACAATCTTTAATGAAAGACCCCTGTGAGATAGGAAAGTACGACTATCCCTATTTACAGATGTGGAACTGAAGCACACACAGGTCATACATGAAGTTCGTAGCAGAGCAAGGAATTTAACCCAGGTCTCCCAAGCCTTAAGCCAGAGTCCTCCTTATCAGCTCCTAACATTGGAGTTTAAAAAAAAAAAAGGAAGAGGGGTGAGAAATTTACCACATGCCACCACCAACCCACACTTTCCAAACTTAGCAAAGTGCTGGATAAATCTGTTGGGAGGACTGTACTAGAAACAAGCAAGGGTAATTGTTTTGTCATGAACTGAGACTGACTGTTCTGAAGAATAAATGTAGGTTCCTGGTGATAATTTTATGTTCACCTTTACTTCTCTGTTTATGCTCGGAAGCAATTGAGAACCAAAAGCAGACTCTTCACTGTCTGATTAAGTACTCAGAGCATTTCCATTTTGACAAAAGGACCATCTCAGTGTAAATCCTCAAGATGGGAAAGACACAAAAAAGTAGCACCTGGCACACTATTAAAACTTTATTGTCCAAAAAATTGAAAACTGTATGCAATTGTTTTAAATGAATATGGGTATGTCTTAATGTGTTGTAATGATGGTGATGTTCATGATTGCTTCTTTTCCCCTGCCCCAGGGCGCACTTGGAAAGGATATGTTTTATCTCATTGTGTTTTTCTTTTGCTGTATTATTTAAATGCCTGCCTATTCTAGACCTTCTCAATAGGAAGCAAAAAAGCACTTGCTTAATTTAATTTCTATATTGGTTCTTTTAGTAAGTGGCAGCTGATGATACCAGCATTAGTTTAGCAGCTGTATCAAAGTATTATCACATAGGCATGAAATTTTGTATTGAGACGTGTTTTGTTTTTAATTAGTCCAGGAGAACCACAGCAAATGCTTCTCCTTTGCTGAATTCTCTCATGACCCTGGACTGTGCATTTCTGCCCTTGTAGTCTGTTTAGTAAGCAAAAAAAAAAAAAAAAAGTTTGGTGTCTAGATAATTGGTCTGATTTTCAGAGGTGCTGAGCACAATGAAGAATATGGGATTTGCATACAATCAGCACCTCTGAAATTCAGATCAGTTACTTGGGAACCTAAGTTGCACCCACATTTGAAACGTTCTGTCAGGTTCTTAATATTTTGCTTTTCCTTCCTCCTTCAAAATAAAAGAAACTAGAATATACTGCTTGCTGAAAGAGCAACCTCAAGAAACTCAAGTCCTCTCTTTCCCCACAGAACAGGGACAGCATGTAATGGCAGGGAAAATTTCTCTACACCATCTTACATGTGCTTTAAGCCTGACCTACAGGAAGCATCTCTAAGGTATGGAGTCTCCATCTCTCTTGTGGTTCAGTCACTCTATGCATTCATTACTCAGCTTCTTTGTTGAGATGGGCAACAAGAATTCCAGGATAATATCAAATTGGTGGTGGTTTTGTGATGTGAACTTCTGTCAGTTGGGAACTAGACTGAATGTACCCAGTTTATTTTATACAGGCTACTGAACAAAGAATAGTGCTTTAGTTCACGCTTCGTTCTGTTAAAACTTACAAATGGTACATAAGTTATTGTACTACTTACAATATACTGTAGATATAATCTTTTTTCTGTAAGATTCCAGTCACTCACCTCCATTCAATTCCACTCTAACACAACAATATCTTACAAATACTGCAGATGTGGTACCATCTTTGTAATGCTTTTTAAATTTTCGTTAACTGATGGTTTGAGACTTGTAACATCATTTTCACCAAACATAAATATGCAGTTTTAGAGCATCATTTGGCATCTGGAACATCACTGACTCCTTCATTAAAAAGCCCACAAGATTACTTCCCTGGGTATCTGGTATTCTTTAAGAAGCTGCGTAGATCATAGTTATAACAGTTTAGCAAATGACAACTTTTATTTATTTCACTGGAGGATTTAAGTTATTGTCTTACTGTGTCAGATTCATTCTATTAGGCTTCAGGGGAAAATGTCCAGCCCCAGTAAAATGATGTTCAGGAGATTGGAAAAATCTTAGTTTCTAGCCTTTTCCAGTTTTTGGAGAAACTCATTTAATCACAAATCACAGCTTACAAAACAATCCATGCTTGCAAACCGTACAGACATTTAAATAATAGGACTGTAAGGCCTGAAATTGGTTTACTCTGAATTGAAACTAATTGTACTGTTCCCTCTTTTTAACAAGAGGCTCTCTTGTTGAAGAATTAGCCTATAAACTATTGCATAAAATAATAAGAATACATAAGAATAATGGTTCAATAGTTCCTGTTTTCTTTTTAATTTCTGCTAGGATATCTGTATTATGACATACATGCAGAAAAGTCACATGTTCGATTTATTTCATGCTCATTATTTTTTGTATTACGGTAGCACTAGGAGCCTTAGTCCTGAACAGGATGCCACTGCTCTCGACACTAAGTAATATGAGCATCCAATTATTAACAGTGGCATGGTATTCTTTGTTAATTTAGCTACATGGGTTTATTTTGTTCTGAAACTTATAAATCTAAATATGGATGTGGGAATCTCAACAATAAAACTAAATTGATGCTGCTCATGTTTAATTCTGATATTTCATGTATGCAAATCTATATAGGGGATGGGGGAAGAGATCTTCAAAGGCACAAATGGGAGTTTAGTTGCCCAATTCCCACTGAAAATCCAAGTAAGCGTACAGATGCTGCGCACAGTGACATAACCAACTGCAAGAAGTGACACACTTGGAAATAAAAAAACATGAGTGAGCTAAAATATTTAAATTCCCAACAGATTATCACTTGTCCTATCTGATTAGTAGTGGTGCCCAAATTTTATACATGTAAGAACTTTTTTTTTTTCCATTTTGTATGTAAAACCAAACTCTGGTTTACTGGTTTTCTGAACTGAAAGACAGTTATCCACCAACCACCCCGTCAGACACGTAGATACAACTTCTCTCTAAGTAGGTCTGCTTCCTAGGAATTCCCATAGTTTTATTCTGAGGACCATCATTTTGTCCTACAACAGTTTCACTCTCCTCCTGCAAGACTTCCATTTGGTGCATTTTCTTTCAAAATGAAAGTACATGCAAACACAGCCAACCTTTGTGCCAAAGCAACTGCTGCTTCAGGTCTTGGTTCTTCTCCACAGCTTAATTTACAACATGACCTAACCTCAGTTTGCCTGAAGCTTGCAACACTCAAGGATACCCTGTATTCTCCCACACTTAGGGCCAGATCTTCAGTTGGCATAACAGTAGCACTCTTGACTTCAATGCAGCTGTGCCAATTTACACTAGATAAGGATCTGGCCCTCACTCTTCTATAACTGCAACATGCCCTACAAACAGACCAGGCTCCTATTTTCCCTCGTTATGACTTTCTGAATATGTATTGTATTCAGAAACAAGTATTTTTATCTCTATGCAGTTTGTAATCTGTCTCAAAGAAACACGATGTTGTCTTACACCAATTATTGGTCACTCCAGCCCCCATCTGTACTTTTGCTACCGTAACCTTTGATTTGTGTGTTCCCAATTAGCAATTTAAAAATAAGGAATAAAACCAAACTGAATTCTTTAATGTTTGAGCCTGCAGGGCTGCTACAGATAATGTAATTTAGTGGAGGACTGAGAATAACACGAATGACAAAATTAAAAACTTTATTTAATATTAAATAATTAGTTAAGCAAGCAGTCATTACAATATACCAGCATTTATACTCACATTCTAAGTTTAAATGATGTTTATTGGAGTAATCAATCCTTGAATGAAGAGAATTGGTATAATCCTTTCTCTAACAGTACCTTGATAGTGGATGGGTGCACCTATCTAAAATCAGCATATTGATTTTTATAATCAATTATAATAATGCCCCTCTAACAGGGTTGGCACCTGCCTCTCATGAGCGCTCCCCCCCCCCCCCCGTGCTCCCCGATCGAGTGTTTGTGCCTGAAGTCTCTCAGTTTGTGGTGCTGTAGGTGGAATAGAACAAATTGCTTCCAAGGGGATACATATTTATCTTCTCCCAGCCCTGGTACAGGGCCATAACCCCAGGGCTTCTAGGCTCAGTCCCTGCTGGGTCCCCTCTGCGAGCCAGGAGCTCCTTCTTAGCTCTCCCGATCTTCGGCAGCCCACCCCCCGAGCTCAGCCCTACCCATACTGAGCTGTCCATAGTCCTGCTGCTCTTTCTAGCCAGCCAGGAACCTGGTGCTCTCTCTTGTAGCTCCAGGCAGCAACTGACTGACTCTGTCTCTGCTACTCCTGTTTATGTGGCCCTTCTGGCCACTGACTGGCCACTCCTGCAGCCCTTCTGATTCGCTGTTTCCCCTGCAGCCATACTCGGCCACTTGAAGGACTTCTCTTCTGCTCCTCTCTGGGACTGAGTGAGGACCCTGAGGCCTCCAGCAGTGGGTTGAATCCACCCAATCACAGTCCCTTAATTAATTAGCATTAATTAATCCACCCTTTTAACCATAATTAAATATTTTCTACTTTCTCACTGCCTGTTTAACATTAAACTCATCTTTCATTAACTCCTACTTAAATGTCATACCAATAAGTATCAATACAGATGGCATTTTCCAAAACATTAACATTTTGTCTAGAACACTTGTAAAAACCAGCTAGGATCAAAACATGCTTACAATGTGACCTGGGATTAAAGCCTAATTTATCTTCAACTTACCTCTGAATTGTTTTATATCACTTTACTCATATTTTGCCAGGCATCACTTGATAATTGTCAAGTCTATTTTTAGGAAATAGATTTTTGGGCCTACTTACATGTTAACACATTTCCATATCTACACGGTCAAGCATTATCTTTATAGGCTACACTACCCAGCAGTTGTTCTTTATATTTATCCTTGTATGAGGGCTGGTTCTACATTCAAAACCAATGGGGTTCCGTCTCAGCTGAGCTGTGCTACTACCCATTAAAAATTAACAACAAAAATTACAACCTTTAATTAATAGGCACAGGAGGAGCTCCTAATTCACTGCAGAATTTCCACACTGCTTGTTCATCAAATTCAAAATAATTTAGCAACTACCTAATTAATTCCTAATTGACATCACTGGGCCATTACACCAACATTTGGCTGTGTATCAACAGATATTGGCCTAAGGCCTATCAGGCTTTCAAAAACATGATGAGCCCATCTAATACAACTTTCACTTTTTAAAACAATGCAAACAAACACACTGGATTGTTCCTGTTACAAGGGTTGATCATTGTGAATTTGAATATCTTATTAAAGGAAGTAAAAGAGATCAGAGTCTAGTACGACAATTTTAATTAGCCATTCAAAAATAATTAAAACTTTTATCCAAATGAAAAGTAGAAGCTATATTCTATCCTGCCCTAGAGAATTTATAATATTCCATTATTTTTTTAAAGATCTGGCTATTGAGGAGAAACAAATATCTGCATTATGATACAATGCTACAACCCAAAACACTACATTTCTGATCCTACTAATGCGCACAAAATAAAAACTACCTATCTCTAACATCAGCATGTGGTAGTAGGATAACCCATGAGCCCTAATTACGTCACTGACATTTTACATTGTCTTCTCATTATTTGCAGTATTAAATAGCCACAGCACCACATCATTAAACTTTAAACCAAAAAATAAAAAATGGACCTATTTACTCTTATTTTTCACACAGAAAGACTAAAATAGTCAGTGCCATATCTTAACATAAATATGTGTACATCGTAAATTGATATATCTAATCCCTTCCAGTCAAAATATGTCTACATATAGCACATACAAAAAATCCCACTTAAAAAAAAAACAAAACAGAATGATTGTTCCTTATCTCATCTTTGCTTCTCTTGACAATCTTGGATTATAAGCTCTTCAGGAGAGGGAACATGTCTAAACTAGCAGCTAGGTTTAGAGAACATCTTGTGAATTAACAGTGCTAGAAACATTAAATCTAGTATATTATTATAAACTTTTAATAGCAGCTTTAAAAGATATTTAAGCCTTGGCAGCCTAAAAGACAATATATTTAATGGGGAACAGTTAATAGGGAGGTGCCACATAACCTCACCCAGACCATTAAAAAAGTACCTTCTCTGATCTGTGTAAACAGTTTTTATACTGTACTTTCAAGAAGGATGACCACTACCTTAACTATGTTGATTTTGGCTTCTAGAGCTTGTCATGCCACCTCACAGGTCTCTACTAACTGTGACTAACTTATTAAGGATTTATGCACTACAGGATCATAATCCTCATCACACTGTACCAGTTGGATCAGTGATCCATCAAGGCTGGTGTCCTACATTCTGCCAGTTACCAGTATATTTAGCACTTTATAATGGTGAAGCCCACTTCCTCCTTTACTCTACTAGCTAGCTAGCTAGCTAACATCATCAGTGCTAAACATTATTATTTCTACTATTACTGCTACATGGGGGGAGAAGGGAGAAAATACTTCCTGGCCCCTGCAGCAATCAGCCCATGCACTGAACCATGGAGTTTGATCCTTAGCTGCAGCAGGCAAGTGCTCTGAACATGAACAAAACAGCATAAATTATCTTATATGCTCCATTTCTGCACATAAAGGTTACTTTGGTTAGTTAACTGGAAGTGTTAAATTCTTTAAAAGTTTTTATTTAGAATATAGGGTCAAAGGACCAGATCCTCAGCTGGTATAAATTGGCACTGTTTCGCTGATTTTAACCTGCTACAGCAAGTTACACCAGCTGAGGATCTGATCAAAAATGGTCCAACTTGGTTGTTTAAAAGCAGCCACTTGAATCCATATTTAGGTATCGAAACAAGAAGTCTGATTTTCAGAGATGCTGAGCACCTGCAGCTTCAATTTAAGCACCTAGAAATGAATTTGGGTAGCTAAATTTAAGTACCCAAGTCTGAACATTTTGGCATCGGTTTTTGACAAGTTCCATCTTACACTAATCAATAGGTTTCAGACTTCTGTATTAGACTGTGACTCACTTCCAGATTTAAATATTTGTGAAACTACACTCTGGTGGCTTTACATGAGTCCATTCTGTATATTTTTATTTAAAATTGCAGAATTTTCCCCCTTTTTTTGTCTTTTAAGCAGGACTTTCATTGCAAAATTGATTAACATTCCCAGGCTTCTGCAATTTAAAAACATTATAAAATTATTGGGGCACTTCAATTTGTTATAAGCAGCTCAGTTTAGAGGTGATCATGATTCTGGTCACACGCAATGTATACAAGTAATTTAAAATCATGACAGAGCCTTAGATTTTTTTAAAAAAGAAATTCAGATTAAAATAATCATTTTTCTGGGCATGTCTGGAGTCAGCTATTAAAAATAACTGGGCTACTTTATATTTTTAAGAGCGCTTTTATCTTCTATCCTTCATAAACAAGAAAACAAGGGATACCACACAGAAGAAGAACCAGTGCTGTTATTATGGAATTTGTTTTTCTAATGGAGGTTATATGAAAATCCATAGGGTATTTGTATTGCTCTGAATATGCTTTTTGCATGGTTTGAAAACAAGTTTACATAATGTTCCTTCAAGTGTATTTATGGGGTGGAATAGGGTAAAAGCCCTTTTAGCACAATAGACTTGATCCTCCTCTCTTCTGCGGGGCTTGCTTCACTGTGAATTATGGGAGACAAGCTCGTGCACTTACTCGCACGTGAGTGTAGCCTGTTTTTCAAAGCTATGTGTTGATCTGCACCACATATCTCATGCAGGATCAAGCCCCAAAGTTACCTGAGCTGTAAACATTAACTTATGTTTGAATAATTTTGCAGCATAATTTTCAGGTATAGAAAATGCCTATTTACAAATAAGCGTCTAAGGGCCTGATCCTGAAATGGGAGCTGCAAATGTGGACCTTAATACCTGAGTAGCACCATAAGAGAATCAGTTGGGAGTAAGGAACTGCAAGCACAAAACCTTCTCCAGGATCTGGGTCCTAGAATCCAAATATGGCATTTAACACTGTTACTAAGAAATGTACATTGGAATATTGGAGCCACAGTGAGTACTGGTAATTTTGCTGTTTGTTTTTGCCTTAAAAAGTAATTCTCCCCTGGTAATCAGACATATAAACCATTCTGACTATTCTTATTGCAACAAATATTCTATCTAGCTTTTACACAATAATTCTTCTTACAACATTCTGCTTGTCTGATGTCCTCAGTACTAGGCACCATATTAGAAATCAGTTATACACTATGGCTGGACTTCCTGTGATATGGAGCTAAAAATACCAAAAATACCCACTGTGTACTCACTATTGGGAGCGTAACAGGGTTGGGCTGACTCCTGGGCTCCCCCTTGTGGCCAAAGGGGCCTCTGTGGCACGCTGTTTTTCTTTCTGCTCTCGAGGCCCCCTTAACAACTGCACATGAGCTTCTCTCTGGTAAACACCAACCCTGGCTGGGGCCAGTTTAATAACAGAAATAGCTCTTAACGTTCCTCTGGGTCCCAAAATAAAGTCCATCACCACACAAAAATCACAGCTGGAGCTCTTTCTTTTTCTCACAGCCCATCTTCCCTGCTCGTCCTAGCTGAAGATAACCTTTTAGGCCCAAACTCCATCCAGGTTTCCACACTGGAGCCTCTTGCTGTTTGGGCTTCTCTCATCTCCAACACCCTTGGTCTCTGGATCTTCGCTACAGGAGCCCCTCACACTGTCTGTAGTCTCTTACAGTTTTCTGAGGTTCTCCCCTTTATTGCAGCCTCCCACTGCTCTTTGTAGAATTATCATCTTGATCTCTGAGCCAGGAGTGACTCATTTTGTAATCAGGATTGGTTAGCTTCAGCCCTTCTGCCCTTAACGGGTGAGTCACTTTGTAACAGGGAGACTGATCCCAAGAGAAACTTTTGGATTAGAGAGAGAGCATTACAGTGCAGGGAAATGCTCACAAGATAGTTTAATTTTGTTAAAAAATATGCTCGTTCAAATCATCCATGACTCATTGTGGTGCATACTCTATTATTTTGATGAGATGTAATTGAATCAGAAGTTCCACTTGCAAAATAATAAGGCACATTAATCAAATTCTCACTGAGGTACTACACAGCTAATGAATTCAACACAATCTCTACAATATCAGAATTCTAACATTTCGGATGATTCTAAGACGACATCTAAAAATTACAAACTATAGTAGTACAAGGGCCCTATTTGAAATATCAACTAATTTATGTTTAGCAAATTGCAGGTAATAATCTGTAATTTTTAAGAAGACCAATTCCTACTTGTAATATCTCTTCTCTTATAACTGTTAATTTGACTAGAACTCCAGGACCGGTGTAGTGGTCCCTCGCTCTACAGTAGGTATGGAAGCCACACTGCCTCACTGTAGGGGCAATAGTCTTTGGGCTCGAGTCGCCTGGGCGGGATCCGTCTAACAAAAGCAACCATAAAATAATAGTCCAGGCTCCTGTCCCCAACCCAGGGTGGGGCATGCCAACGTCGTCTTTAGCCCTCAGCCCACTCAGCTGGGGCTGACACCAATTAACAGTCTGAAGCCCCTGCCCTCTGGTGGGGCCGGGTTAGCAGCAGGCTATCGCCTATGCCTCCAGGTCGAGGCAGCCAGCAAATATACATCATCTGTAGCTCTCGCCCTTTGGGCAGGGCAGAGCAGGGAGCAGGCTTCAGCCTAAGCTGGGGTTTAGGCAGCCAGCAAGCACACAGTCAATAGGCTCTAGCCCTTTTGGCGAGGCAGAGCAGGGAGCAGGCTTAGCCTGGGCTTTGGGCTCAGGCAACCAGCAAACCCATACAGTCTCAGGGTTCAGGTAGGGGTGAGCGCTCACACAGTCTCGGGGGCTCCAAAAGGGGTTGAGCACCCAGCAGGTAGTCTAGGGTGCTGACAGTGGTGTTCAGGGAGCACAGGCCTCCTGGCCTAAGGTGAGGAGTCTGCCACCCTGGGGTTTGTGGGGCAGGGTGATGCGGGCCTGCCCTACTCCACCGTATCCCAGCCCAGGGCCCTAGCAGTGACAGAGAGGTCTGCCACTGGGCCAGTGGGGATCCAGCCGCAACACACTGACCTAGAAGCGGTCAGCCCTGTACCCAGCCAGTCGTCAGCTGCCCCTGGGCTACTTTCTACCTCCCCAAGGTTTAGTACCTGGGTATCCACCAGTCCTCGGGCTCCTCTGGGTAGACAGCCGACGGTAGTCCTGGTAACCCCTCATCTGGGTCCGTCTCTGCCGGGGGCAGGGTGTGGCAGAGCGTAGATTCAGCTCCTGGGAGCCGCAGCAGGCGTCCGTCTAGTCTGCTTGCTCCCACTCAACTGAGCTGCAGGGTCCTCCCTTTATACTTCCTTTCCCACCCCGGTCTTTCTGGCAAGGGGGGCGGGGCAGGTTTGGCTCCACCCACCAAGGGGAGTACAGTGGTCCCTCACTCTCAAGTCCAGAGGGAGGCCACTCTGCCTTACTACACCGGCCAACAGAAATTCTGGAATTCTCTCAGCAGACCATTGTGACTCCCAGCTTCAAAACTCATAGCAGTCAAAGTCAGACTAGCAGCTGTTTTTTTTCTTTTACTATTTAAGGCTGCAAAAGCAGCAGTTTTTTGAGGATCGGAGTTTCCCTTTTAAGAATTTCAAATGAAGTTGACAATAACTTGACAATTTCACAAGAGAATAAATATGATCTTCTGGTTACTTTTAGTGAGTTTTAATGTACAGGAATTTAATCCAGTAAATCTAAGGAAAGACTAAAAGCATAATTGTTCTGATTTCTTAAAGTGTTAAAAGGTAAGGTTTGTTATTTTAACATTTAGAGTTAAGCAGATAGACCATCTTCAACCAACACCTAATCACAAGAGATGTCTTCCTATAACCACTTTGTAGCATTGTTAATCTGCTGTTTATATAGGAATCTGTCCTTGTTTACCCAGTTCGGCTCATCCTCCTGCCACGCAGTAGGATACTGCAGATAGGACATGTACTGCTGGTACTGCCATTCCATGTGCATGTCCTCTGGGTACTCTGCTTCCTATTGAGACCCTGTGGAATAGCTACTCAGTCTTTCCCCATAATACAGTGATGCCAATAGCGTTAGCAGCATGTTAAGTGTCTTGCATGCATATTTCATCCAACTGCGTTGCAGAAAAACACCATGTAAACTCAGTTCAACCAATTTTATTGTTACTCGGTCAGATAGTGTGTCATGAACAGCTACAAAAACACAGCTCTACTTTTTCCAAGGAGTAAATCTCATATGTATTATAGGCCTGATCCAAAGCCCTTCGAAGTCAATGGCACTCTGTCCACTAACTTCAATCTGGTTTCAATTAAGTCATTTAGGCCCAGGTTTGCCAAGGTATTTAGGTGTTGCTGTGCTCAGAATTGTAATGCCTAACTGATTTAGGAGCCTACATTTTTTAAAGGATTTAGACACTTCAGAAGATTTAGTCTTTTGAAAATGAGACAGGCTCCTAAATCAGTCAGGCAATGCTGAGCATAGCAACTCCTAAATGCCTTTAAAAATCTGGGCGTAAATGACTTAATTTCAAAGCTCAGTGAATGCTGAATTCCATGCTGTGAGGTGCCAGCACACATCAAGATCTCATTTATTCCTGTTACAACATGGCTCTGAAAACAATCTGAGTTGACTGTGGTTACAAGCATTAGTGTTCGTTATTTGCCGACCATCAACAGCTCCGGTCATTTGGAATTAATTCAGATTACACAGTTTTTAACTAGAAGTAAAAGAGAAGATCAAATTGTACATAATAAGAACAAGAAGTGAGAGAAGTTCATATTCTCTGTAGCTATATTAGTAAACGTTAATTGAAAGTAAGTGTGACAAAGGGTTAAGCACCATGCTAAGACATATTCTAACATGCACACAGAACGGGCTCACTAATATCTGTGGTGGCCTTTTGGTGGCTCCGCAGTAAACACTAGTTATTTTAACCATCTGGAAAACCAAATGAATTTGTCCTTGATGCGGCGCAATTGGGATTCTTTTGCTTCTGTAAAAATTGCCTCAGTGTGATAATTGGCCATATGAAGTGATCCACAGTAAAAAGGCTTGATCTCCAAGTAATGACAGCATCCCAAATGATGTTAAGGAATCAGCAACTGAAGTGTAAAGAACATGATATCCTGCATGCCAGTTCCCAAAGGCAATTAGAACCATTAAGCTGCTAAATGCATAATCCTCTCCCTCCTCATCCCAATTAATTTTTATTACTTCTAAGTAAGTGCACTAGTTTTTTCCTTTATGTTACAGTACATAAATAATATTCAAGTTGTAAATATCCAATATTTGTATGACTTACCAGAACGATGGTGATGCTGTTCTTCTAGGAATTCCAAATCAAGCATAAGGTCATCTTCATCCAACTCACAGGAACCCAAGTTATTCAGAACATCCTGTACATGAAAGCAAAGCAAGAGTTTAAAAAGATCAGCCTCTAACACTGAACCAGGGTACTGGGAGCTATCAAACCTAGGTGATACATCAATGGTTAGATTCAAAAATTAACAACAGGAAAGCTCTTTGAATTAATAGTCTCTGCAATACTGTGTACAACTTCAAACTACCTTCACTTTTAAGTTGTAGCAATGGTGAAACTGAATGAGAAATTAAGTACGCTGCAGGACGACAGTGTCTTATGCTAGCTTTCCCCCCTGCCGCCTCTTGTGATAAGACACACATTCATACAACCATGGATGACCAGTTTTTGGTACGCCTCCACATGCTGTGTCCTTCCATATGCACCTTACTTAAATAGCCCTATTGACATCAGCAGGATTATTTGTGGAGAAAGGTGCTACTCAGCCTGAGTAAGGGGATGAGAACCTGGCCCACAGACTGGATAAAAACATTAGGCCAAATTCTGCTCTCATTTAAATCCAGAGGGCCAGATGATCTCACCTGCAATTAACAGAGCTATACCTGGAAGAAAAATACTAAAATCTGGACCTAGTTTAGCAGAATAAAAATTGGCCCTATGGCTGAACTGAGCTACAGAAAAATTAAATGAACTAATAACCTAAATAAAAATTTGCCACTTCCTTTTGGCACTCTTCTTACAGGATCATGAGTATTTATATTTACATCAAAATGTGACTATTGCTATCTGTAAAATTCTGATTTTGTTCTTGTAATATCTTCTCACAGGAATATCTTTTTTGTGTTTCGGCAAAACTAAAGATGAAGCATAAAAAAACCAGAACAACAGTAGTTTTATCTCCAATTTAAATTAGGACTACTTATTCATGTTTTGATTTTCATACCAACAATCAATATATATTTATTGTCCTATTTATATAAGATACAAATATTGGGAAACTTAGGATAAAAAAGGAATTCGGGCAGAACTAAAACCACTCACAATCTGGTAAATATTTTTGTGGGTGGGCAAAGACCAAGTGAGAAAGTCAGGATCTGGGATTTGGTTACATCATTTCCCTTAGTTATTGTTTTCTTTCAAGATTTTCATATTGATTTTTGTTGTATGTTTCAGCTGCAAGTCGATATTCAGGATTTGAGAGACACAACACTTTTAGAAGTCATCAAGGTGAAAACCAAATTCGGGAAGTAGGACATAATAGCGCAATCTGTTGGCATCATGCTTCTGCCCCCAACACCCATCTCCATGTAGTTCAACTAAAGAACCAGTTTCTGAGAAGACCAAAAGGACTGTGGATCGAGTCCTGAAGGGACATCTGCACCCATGTAAATCTTAAATGTACTGCCTAGAACGCCTCCAAAATGTGTCTCTACCATTTAGAAAGAGGCCAAGTGAACATACTGGTGGTGTAGCCAGTGGAGAGCCAGACAATTCATATTCACTTGGGTGGACTCCAGTTGGAGGGGTACAGTTTGCGTTGTCTGGTATTCTGCTGTTCCCATACCCTATGTCAGCCAACTGTGGGATACTAAGGTTAGAGGCAAATTGTTGAAATTAGCTACTCCCAGAAGCACCTGAAATGTTGCTTAAAAACATAGTGAATAATCTTGCATTTTGACTCTGTGTATTTAATCTTGCGTGTCATTATTTACAATGAGAAGTATATGGGGGAAAACAGATTGATTTGAAAAAAGAAGGAGAGAAAAAAGGTGATCGAGGATACATTCAACTCCAGGCACTATTACATTTAGTATGACTAGGATAAAGCCAGACCATTCAGTTACTTGTTTAGTTGATAATATATTCTTCTAAATGAAGACAACATTTTTGCAAGAAGTGCCATATTAGTGAATCTATGCCAGACAACATAATAGGCCCAATTCTGCATTTCTTTTTTAATCCATGCTCAGACAAAACTCCCACTGAGGTCAACAGCAACTGTGCTAGTCTCTGAAGCACTGCAGTACTGGGTCCAATGTATTTGCAATATGGGCCCAATTAAAGCCCATTGAAATCAATAGATATACTCACACTGACTTCAACAGGCTTTTTGGTTCAGGCCCTATTTTCCTTAGGAATGTCACATTGTTATTCTACTGCACCAGCTCATTCATCATAAGGCTAAATGTCATACAGTAGAGATCAATGTACTTTATAATAGACAGAGCAAAATAAATACAGAGAAACACATACACACAGAAGATTGGCCCAGGTACTTGATGGCTTTCATGGCAAATCATTAGAGACACAATGTGCGTGAGGTAATATCTTTTATTGGACCAACCTCTCCTCGTGAGAGAGACATGCTTTTGAGCTTACACGGAGATCTTCTTCAGGTCTGGTAAATGTACTCAGTATGTCACAGCTAAATACAAAGTGAAATAGATTGTTTAGCATAAGTAGCTAACACATATTTCAAGGGACCATTCAAGGTGAAGTGACCCATTCACTTCTCCAGTCATAATGGGGAAAGGGTGGGGGGGAAAGCTGGGGGTGAGGAAGGTAGTATGTTATAGACTGTTGCAATAAGCCATAGATCCAGTGTATCTATTCAGTCCCTGATTTTTAGTGTCTAGCAAAGTTACGAATTTAAGCTTCCAGAATCATCTTTTGAAGATGTTGTACATGTTTCCTTTGAGGATTAGAACAGAGGTCAGATTTAGAGTGATCGCTTTAAGAAAAGTGTTCATCCACAGGTGAAATGGGTTTTTTGTCTTATTTTTCTGTGTAGGTTCATTCGAGAGCATGGTGATTGTCTTGGGGCATTTAGTGCACTGGAGGAGGAACACCACAAGTTGTGATAGCATGTGTAGGATCCAGAGATCTTGAAAGATGTGTTGTGTGGGGTGTTGATCATTGTAGCCGTGGAAATACACCTACAGGTTTTGCATCTGTTGTTCTGGCAGGGCCTGGTGCCGCTTTGAATGTGTGTGTCCTGGCCTATGTGGAGCTTGCTTCTGATGATGAGCTTGAAGTTTTGGGGGGTTGTTTGAAGGCCAAAAGTGCAGGCTCAGGAAAGATTCCTTTCAGGATGGGTCCCCATCAAATATGTGTTATAACTGTTTGATGATACTCTGTGTGGTTCCAGTGTGGGGTGATAGGTGACAATTAGGGGTATGTGGTTGGAGTGGGTTTGATACCACTATTGAATCAGGCTCTCTTGGGGTATTTGGGTGGCCTGTTCCATGATGCCATCTTTTTTTTCTGGTGGAGTGTCATTGTTTGGTGAAGGTGGCTTTAAGTTTGTTAAGGTGTGTATCCTGGACTTTCTCCTCTGAACATGTTCTGGGGTATCTGAATGCCTGGCTGTAGATAACAGATTTCTTCTTGGTGTGTTTGGGGTGGTTACTAGATCTGTGAAGGTAGGTGTGGTGATCCGTGGGTTTCTTGTATATAGCTGTCTGCAGGGTTTCATTGTTTAAACTGATTGTGGTGTCCAGGGAGTTGATGCTAATGTGGGAATAGTGCAGAGAGAGTTTAAAGGAAGGGTAGTGGTTGCTGAAGTTGTGGTGGAAATCTATGAGAGAGTTTAGGTCATCTGTCCAGAGGATGAAAATATCATCATTTTATCTCAGGTATATCATTGGTTTCATGGTGCATTTGTCCAGAAATTCTTCTTCAAGGAGGCCCATGGAGAGATTGGCATATTGGGGAGCCATCCTAGTGTCTGTGGCTGTTCCCATGGTTTGTTGTTGCACATAAAATTATTATGGGTGAGGATGAAATAGACGAGTTTGGCAATGTGTTTGGGGTGGGTATCTGAGGATTGTCCATTATCTTGTAACTTCTTGCCGCCTGCAGAGATGCCATCGTTGTGACGGATGTTGGTGTATAGGGAAGTGACAATGATAATGTTGAGGGAGAATGACAATATTGTGGCGTTTCTGGAGGAAGTCTGTTGTGTCCTGGAGGAAGCTGGCCCTTTGTCCAGTGAGTGGTTTGAGGATAGTTTCTCTGAGTCCTAATATTCCTTCAGTAAGAGTGCTGTGGCCAGATATGATAGGTTTACCATAATTAATTCACTCTTTATGTTACTTCTAATCATTTCACAGTACTCTTTCTCCACATATATTGCTCCTCTCATTCCCAGCACAAGACAAGATCCTTAAACGCAAATCAGTCCTTTAAACTCAATTAGGCATTATCTTCTAGAAACATGGTATCTGTAGTACAAGGACTTCTGCCTCCCTCTCCTTATAGTGGTCTGTAGCGGCGCGGTCACCCCACTCCAGTGTGGAAGGGGTTAAAAACAGCCCTAGGAAAGGGCGGCCCTGGGGAGCCAATTAGGAGTGGGCTTGAGGCAGCCAGTCAGGGCCGGAATGGAAGTATAAGAAGGCCTAAGGGAGGAGCTGGGTCACAGTCTCTCTCCAGCCTTAGAGGGAGAAGGACTTAGCTGCCTAGGAATAGGGTATTTGAAGCAGAGCAGGGCTGGGGAAAGGCAAGAGGAGCAAGAGAGCTCGTGCCTGGCAACTCCCCAGGCTGAGGCCTTGATAAAGGCCTGTGCAGGTACTGGGAGGTGCAGCCCGGGAATAGGCAGAAGCATCTGGTCCAACCCCCTTGCCGATGATGAGTGGCCACTACAGACTGCAGTTTGCCCCAGTGAGAACGGGCTAGATGACGACTGGCAGTAGCCACTGAGGCAAGGTGGAGGGGGTTCCCCTGAGAGGGAAGACCGAGAGAGTTTGGGTAATGCTGGGGCAGAACCCCAAAGGAAGGGGCACCGGGGTCCGGGAGGGACATGGGGGGGCCTGAGGCAGGTGAGACACTGGCCAGCAGAGGGCACTCCAAGGCTGGAAAAGAGCTAATTCCCAGACGACCAGCAGGAGGCGCCGCGCCAGTGAGTCTTCGACCCTGTCACATGGTCCTTCGCAGCAGCCACAATTATCAGCCTACTTCATCGGCTGAGAGCAGAAGCTAATTGTTAATGCTGTACCTACATTTACAGATCCCAGGGGTTTAAAGTGACAACAGAGGAGTATGGAAACCTTCACTTAATCAAGAATAGGTATTGTACAGAAGGAAAATAAATATCATGCAACCATTACAATTACCTGAAACAGAAGAACATCTTGTTCCCTTTACCTGAATGTTAAATGTTTAACTCATATGGCTGCTGGTACGTCTGCCTCATAATTACTATTTATTTTCCTCGTGCTGACAAATGTAGAGTTTGCTACATGAGTTTTGTGCTATGCAGTGCCAAGCACAAAAATAAAAATAATGAAAAAGCTGTTACATGGATTTACTGTACTATGTTACTGGACACTAATGTGGATGTAAACTCACTCCGAGCCCCAGAACTGTATTGTTACAAACCAGAAAATACTAGCCTAAAAAAACCTTGCACGCTATTAAATTGAAAGAAAAAAGGAGGAAATATTGCAGCTGATCACAAAACACACATCACTTGATGCTAGACATTGTTAACACATTTAAATAGTTGTTGGAACTCATTAAAAATTGGAGACTGAAAATCCCACTGGAGTAGGGGTGGGCAAACTTTTTGGCCCTAGTGCCACATCGCGTACAGAAATTGTATGGAGGGCCAGGTAGGGAAGGCTGGGGGAGGCTATGCCTCCCCAAACAGTGAGGCGTGGCTTGGCCCCCACCCCCATTCCAGCCCCCCAGAACTCCCACCCCCATCCAACTCCCCCTGCTTCCCACCCCTGACTACCCCCGGGACTCCTGCTCCCTACCCCTTGACCGCCCCCCTGCGTCCTCCCCGCCCCATCCAACCCTCCCTGCTCTCCCCGCCCTACGTTACCTGTGGGGTGGGGGAAAGAGGGGCTCAGTCCTTTCCCCTGCTCGTTTGGCTGCTCTCCCTGGCAGTCGAGCAGGGCTCGCTCTCTGTCTGGGCTTGGCTGCTGGGGACAGGGGCCAAGCATGCTGGAGGTGGAGTGTGGCCCTGGTTTTCTCTTCCCCCGTCCCCGGCAGAAGGGCCCAGGCTCCTTAACCACCCCCCTGCAACCTCCCCTTCTCCTCGCCTCCCCCCCAGAACTCCCGCTGACCGCACTGCCCTGGATGCCCAGGTCTGGCCGCACTACAGCCGTGCTGCCCAGCCGGAGCTGCGTTCACACTGCCGAGGTGCTGGGGGAACTGTGACTGCAAGGGAGGCAGGGAGGGGCCAGGGACTAGCCTCCACCCCGCTCACCACACTGCTGGGGAGTTGGGCTGGCTCCTCCGCAAGCCTTTCCTGACCCCGCTCCCTGGCAGGAGCTCGGGGGCCAGAGAGAAGGGTCCTGCAGGACGGATGTGGCCCGCGGGCCATAGTTTGCCCCCCTCTGCACTAGAGGTATGTAGACATCTTGCAACACCGAAATACATTTTAACATCTTTTCCTTATGGACACTTGTGAAAATTTTACCCCTGGACCTTTCAGAAATTCAAAGATCACAGACTGGTATGACAAAAATATTAAAACTTGGCTGTCTATCACTATTATTATTTGCATTGCACGAGGGGCACCAATCAAAGATTAGGACCAATTGTGCAAAGTTATATACAGACACACGATGAAAAGGGAACCTAAATAGAAGTGGGCTAAAGTTCTTTTAGATACCGTAGTTTGAACACTTTTATCAAAAATGATATTGAAGTACCCTGTAGCATATCTGCAAGATACAGTGATTCAGTACTGTTCACACACAATGTTTTTTTTAAAAAGTTGTAGTAACAAACTTTAAAAGACTACAAGAACAATCCATGCAGTTCTTAAAAAGCATCTTAAAGTATTTAATGACAAAAGCTGGTTAATATATTGCATATGTTAAAAGGAAAAAACCAAACAACAACAATGTATGAACTTGAATAAGCAGTCCAGAATGCATTTGACAAACATCTTAAATCACATAAAATGAGAACACAAAACTCAATAATCCCCTAGCCCAAAGACAGCAGCTAATCTGTTGGTGTCCGCAGCAAATATGTTGAGATGGCATTAATACATCCTAAGTATAAAATAAAACGTGAAATTGCAGCCAGATTCTGTTTCAGACTTTAAAAATGCCCATGCTCCATTTATGGGGGTACCTAGTGAATATATACTATGTGCTAACCTCACATCTCAAAGGGACATTCTGCAGTATCATGGTTTTACTAACGTAATTATATAAAGCCAAAGTCATGCATAATGGAAAATGGAGCACAGAATCATCATAGTTTATGGCTGAGGAGTATATCAAAATAAATGCAGCACTAAAAGAGTGAACTTTTACAAAACAAATATTCATAACTGCAGCAAGTATATCTGATTATAGACATTAAATTGGGACATTTAGAACCTAGATCAACTGGGGGCATTTAATTCGCACTGGTTTTACACAATCATGCTAAACAAGAATTCTTACATGCAGTGTTGTCAGAGCCGCGTCAGTCCCAGGAAGGGACTAGAAAGACAATGTGGGTGAGGTAATATATTTATTGGATTAACTTTTGCTGGTGAAAGAGACAAGCTTTTGAGTTTACACAGAGTTCTTCTTCAGATCTCTCTCACCAACAGAAGTTGGTCCAATACAACATATTACCTCAACCATATTGTCTCTCTAAGAGTTTGTGTAAAACTTCGGTCACAGAGACCCCCTTGGGACTGTTACCTGATGTGCTGAAACTACCTCTGAGCCCGTTTTCCCTGTCAGCTTGAGACTCCAGAGCCCTGTCTTGTTGAGCCAGACACACTAGTTTGCAACAACACAGACCCAGGTCTGGTCCACGCCCCCAAAACGTCAGGCCTTAACTGAAAACCACTCAGCAGGTTACCTATCTCCAGCACCCAGTCACCCAGTTCCCAATGGGATCCAAAACCCAAATAAATCCATTTTACTCTGTATAAAGCTTATAGAGGGTAAACTCATGAATTGTCCGCCCTCTATAACACTGATAGAGAGATATGCACAGTTGTTTGCTCCCACAGGTATTAATCACTTACTTGGGTTAATTAATAAACAAAAGTGATGTTATTAAGTATAAAAAGTAGGATTTAAGTGGTTTCAAGTAATAACCGACAGAACAAAGTAAGTTACCAAGCAAAATAAAACAAAACATGCAAGTCTAAGCCTAATACATTTAAGAAACTGAATACAGGTAAATCTCACCCTCAGAGATGTTCCAATACTCTTCTTTCACAGACTAGACTCCTTCTTAGTCTGGGCCCAATCCTTTCCCCGGTACAGTTCTTGTTAGTTCCAGCTCAGGTGGTAACTAGGGGATTTCTCATGACTGGCAGCATTTTTGTTCTGTTCCACCCCCGTTATATCTTTGGCACATTTGGTACATTCATACAATTAGGATGAACACACTCAGTAGATCAAAAGCTTTGTAATGATACCTTACAAGAGACCTTTTGCATGAAGCATATTCCAGTTACATTATATTCACACTCATTAGCATATTTCCATAAAACATATGGAATGCAACGTCATAGAGTTCTTATAGCATTTGTAGGAACTTCAGGCCTTGCCTGTGCTTATAAACATGACCTACTGAGAGAAAGTCCTTTGAAGCTTAGCTAGGGTCCAGATCAACACCATGTAGAAAATGAGACTGCAAACTCCCACAAGGGTCTCCTTGCAGATCCTTCTGTGAGGGACATGGGCTCCTCACTCAAAGGATTTGTACCCCAGAAACAGTGTCTCAGGGGATCCATCTGCATGAAGGCCTTCTGTGATAGTTTCTGAACCCCTAAATCTTCTCTTGTGCTAATCAATCCCCCACTGATCACTGCATATCACCAAGTGCTGATCTAACCATCACAGAAACAACTACTGCAAGTACATGTTGCAAGCAGTTCTCCACTCAAAACTCATCCTATTCATCCTAGTCAACACGAATGACATACAAACACACACACACACACACACACAAACACACACACTCCCCAACCAGCCTGTGATGGAGAAACAATGAACTAGAACTGTAGTAGTAAAGAATGAGGAGTATCACCCAGGTAAAAGCAGCATGACATAGGCAAGCCACTACCTTGGCTCCAATAAAAAAGGGGTAACGCTCCCATGCAGCTTCTCCCACCTCTCGCACTGGAGCTCAAGGTAAGAGTTGCTTCGGGAGATAGTGAGCACCTGTGGGACTGTGGAGCTCCACAGCATCATAGGGTTAGGCTGAACTCCAAGATGGGGAGCTTCTTCATTTACATTCCGATCACGTTAACTTGTTTGCTTCCCTGTTATCGTCACAGACCTTTGAGGAAAAACTCTTGCTGATAATATTTTTTTCCAGCCAGTCATTTCTCAAGAACGTAAAATCGGACACAAGAGCATACCCAACAGGGCAGATAACATGTAAGCACATCAGTAACGATCCCAGTGCCACCCTACAGGCATTTTTGATAAAGGTTGGGAAGGGAAATAGACACACAGTGAGGAGAAGTGACTTGCCCAAGGTGACACAGCAGGTCTGCACCTGAGCAGTGAATGGAAGCCTGCTATCCTGATTTCTACTCCTGCACCATATCCATTAGATTATGCAACCCTGAGAACTCCCTTTTTTGGTGCAGGGAACAGAAGTTCTAGATTTATTTATTATTTTTTTTAAACTTTAAGATTTTTTAACCTTCCCCATCATGGTCAATTATGTCCCAGGAGAGGAATAACACTAGTTAAAAAAAAAAAAAAAAAACCACGCAAAAGAGGCCTTAACTGTACTTTAATTCAATCCTGTGTTTCAATGCTTTGTTATGTTAAGAAAAAGAAATGAAACCTCTCACCAATGTTCTAGGGAAATGCTGATTGTCTATTAATGCTGACGTATAATTTATTTATTCCAGAAGGCCTAATCATTTTGTGCAGAGACAAGCTCTCCAACAAAAAAAGTTTAATAAAATTCTCCACTGACTTTTGATCTCAGAAGCTTAAAAAGAACTTTCCTACCTCCATGTCTCTGTTTTGCATTTGAATTTTCCCTCCTTCTTCAGTTAGAATGGGGCTAAAATTAATAAGTGCTTTAGTTTATCAACTTCAGTTTATCTCTAGCCATTCCTTATGCCAGAACATCTGTTTCTCCATAACAGTACCAATAATTTCAGCACAGCTCTGGGCATACTGTTGGTTCAGTAATTACTGCAGTGAGACACCCAATAGCAAGCCAATCACTGAAGTCCACATTCAGTCCTCATTTGGGTAGAACTCATATTTGACCCAGCAATACTGGATTTGGAAGGCTGTAGGCTGGGATTTTCAAACCCATTACTATTTTAGGACTAAGGACTTGTCTACACTGTGCCACACTCTGGACTACAGGGGTGTGAACTGCAGAACCGCGCCAAAGTGGTGCAACCTAAGTGCCCTGTGGATACAAAAAGTTACTTAGGGTATATGTCTACACTGCAATTAAAAATCTGTGGCTAGCCCATGCCAGCTGACTCAGGCTTGCAGGGCTTAGGCTGTGGGGCTGTTTAACCACAGTGTAGTCTTCCATTGTTGGCATGGGTTGGAGCCTGGGCTCTAGGACCCTGCAAGGTGGGAGGGTCCCAGAGCTCGGGCTACAGCCCAAGCCGGAATGTCTACATCTCAATTAAACAGCCCTGCAGCTCAAGCCACATGAGCCTGAGTCAGCTGGCACAGGCCAGCCATGGATGTCTAATTACAGTGTAGACATACCCTTAGTTTGCATTAATGTAGTCCTCTTTCAAACAGTATGGGGCGTCCACATGAGGCAGTTCGATCACAACACTTTGGTGCACGATGCAGTTCACACTCTCATAGTCCACACTGTGGCACAGTGTAGACATGGCCACTATTACAGTAGTATCTGAGCACCTCACAACCTTTAATGCATTTATCCTCGCGACAGTCCGAAGATGTATGCAGGTATTACCATCCATATTTTACAAATGGGGAACTGAGGCACAGAGAAGTGAAGTGACTTGTCCAAGGTCACACACGAAGTCTGTGGCATAACAGGGAATTCAACTCAGGTCTCCCAGTCTGATGCCCTAACCAGTGGGCATTCCTTCCTCTCCTAAGGGAGTTTTACTCTTCAGTGGGAGAACAGGTATACCAACCCTGAGCACTTCAGAAAACCTGTCTATATTTTTATCTCTTTTGTCATGTCCTACAAAAATAGTGTCTCTAGCCATCTTTAACAATGTTCTTAGTAATGTAGCCAGAGCAGGGAGGAAGGCAGAGTGTCCATATTACTTAGTAGGTAGCTAAGGAAGGAGACATACATGTGCATGGACCTATTCAGTCACTCTTCTGCTTGTGTCTCCTGAGAAAGATCTAGGTATTTGCTGTCTAGGTATTTTGGTGGAGGGGTTCATGTTCTGTAATTTAATTATTTACAGACGTGTCACTTCTGATAACTTTAAAAAGTTTCTCTTACAGTTTCTTACTTATGGATGTTAGATTAGGTATTTTGTTTCTAGCTCTAACAGGATAAACTGGTATAGTTATTTAGGCAAATGGATAGCCAATAATTTAAAATAATGGTGTATTAGTATTTTGGATAAAATGGCCCCCATACATGCCTCAGTTCAGACTACTTCTCAACAGCCATCTTAACGTACATAATCAGAATGGAGTATACATTCAAAAATATTTCTAGGTATCTGAAGGCCTTGCCTATTCATTTGGAACTAATTTTTAATTGTTATTGAAAATTCTGTACAACAAGAGAAATTATCCAACTGTCCTTTTTTCATCCTATTGATAGAGGTCACATCCAAAGTTCTTTGACTTCAATAGGTTTTAGATCAGGTCCAGGCTTCTTAAACTAAGAAATATTAGCTAAAGATGGTTTCATTCTAGCAAGGGCTACATGCAGTGATTTTTGAAGACAGCTGAGTATTGGACAAGTGGCTCCCTGCAGCCAGTAGGTCTTTTGAAAGCTTTGGCCAAGTTACTTAATACAGTGTGTTTTCTCAAATGTTTTTGCCAGATGACATTAAGGTAATACAGGGCTTAAAGCCAAACACAATTCTAAAACAAAGATTACAAGCTTTTCGGGACAAGGCCTGTCTTATTAGTAAGTGATTGTACAGTGCCTAACACAAAGGAGCCATCTCTGATTGGAGCCATTAAGCATTCCTGAATTACAAATGATAAATAATTCCTTCTGTAGAGAAGCACTCTGGACCCATCAATTACTGACCCCGTTTCCAATTTACACATTTTATTATGGACATACAAAAGTCGCTATTATTATAATTGCACTCATTTAAAATTAATATTTTATTTATAGATGATGAACACAGCCCACGTATAAGTGCACAAATATTCATCAAACATATTAATATAATAATCTTATTTAATTCCCAAATAACCAGTGAACTAAATAAAACCACACACAAAATCAAGTCAACATAATTTACAAACTCAGGCAGAATGAAGCAATTTAGGACTGGATATCCACAAATAGTACTGTATATGAGACTCAGATTTGCACTTCACTTTAGTAGACCAATCTGAAAATTATAAAAATTCCAAATGAAACTATTACTTTGTTACAATTTTATCTTCAATCTGAGTTTCGTAGACTTCATACTCCTAAAACAACATGGTTAAAAGCATACAATGATGTCCTAATGGTGGCGGACACAGATTCTCTGTCTTTACTGGTGTCTTTGGCATTTCTAGAAGCATTCAGCAATGCAGCTAAGTGCAGTCCATTCTGATTGCTTTTCAGCTGGTTACTTTCTTTCACATTAGTGCTGGTGTCTACGGGGAGATTTAGGTCTGATCAATTTTGTTCTCAAAACAAGTGGGCTTTGTTCTGTTACCGTTGCGTGTGTGTGTGTTGTGTGAATGTATGCACACACACACACACACACAGAGCTGTTGGACCTGTCATCCTTCAGTATGATCCAAGGTTCTTTTATGTAGATGACACAGATTGCCATCTAATTATAGCAATACCATAACAGTCTTGACTATTGTTTGGGTGATATTAAGCATTTCAATAGCAAGCAATTTAATGAAGCAACATCCATTTAACAGCTGAAGTTTAACTACTTTTTCATAGAGATCTGCTGCGCATCACTCTGCTTCTGACAGTTAACTTTGGTTATATGTTAATATGACTTTACCATCCTGGAACATGAAGACCTGGGTTATAACATTACATTCTGATTTTTTTTTTTTTTTTTTTGGTAAGCATTTTGCATATGTAATCAATAAGGCTTCTGTGTATTATCGACATAATACTGTCAGATTGAGACCTTTGCTCGATAAAAAGATAATGGAGAGGTAAATTAATACTTTGTTCTAAAATCAATTTTTGCATTTCTTTATTTTTGTTTCTTCCATTAAGAGACTGCTGCTGATAGAACACTCATTGCTGTCAGAGGTCTTACTGAATCTGGATTATCTGATCACATTGATATCCTTCTGAAATCTCTTGTTTGATTTCAAGCAAAATACTTTATTCTTCAGAAATCAAAACTCCCACAGACATCCATGGGACTCTGAAGCACATCAGGAATGATGTGATTGAGACTATAGGACCAGATTTTCAAAGGTCTTTAAGCATCTACTGGGATTTTCAAAAGTGCCTCAGTGAGTTGGGTGCCTGAATCCCATTGATTTCAATGGTAGGAAAATTTCCTGGACTTTAACCAGTCTTAGGAGCCTAAGTGCCTAATTTCCTTTTGAAAATGGGACTTGGACCCATTCTAAAATTTTCCCTGAGCTCAGAAATATTTTGACATATATGTAGGTACCCAGAGTATCTTTCCAGTTATTTTTCTTGGGTTCTTGTTTCTGCACACAGATTTTCTGCACACAGATTCCCTAATATACATTGGAGATTCTAGGCTTTTCTGTTTATGGCCTTTGATTATGGAACTGGCTTCTCACATTCAGAAAAATTACTGACTCCGTTACTGAAAGTAAAAAGAATTACAGACTGAATGCTGGCACTAAACAAAGAGTATTGTATTATATTATTACTATAAAATTCAGCTTGTGGATATTAATTGTAAAATAAATTATCAATGCAAATGAGACAAACCAGGGCAAGAGCTGAAGCACAGCTTTCTGTCTGTGCTGGGGGAAAATGTGGAGGATACTATTTGGGGATAAAATTTTCAAGGGTGGGGAGAAGACTCTCTGGAGAGAGTAAATGGGTTCTTGTCAAAAAAATGTACAGACAGCAGAACACACATCTATTTATATGTCGTTGTAATTTATGTGGTGCCAGAAAATAAGATTAGAATTAATCATTTATAGTTAAGGTCTGAAATTGTTTGCAGGGATTGCTATCAGCTAGTACTTCATCAAGACTGTAACCAGCTAAGAAATGTGGCACACAATCTGCATTAGGAAAAAATCTGACACACACTAAAAGGAAAATATTAAGCTATTTAAAGGATTATTAATACTGAGAATCATAACTGAATAATTCATGGACATAATGAAGTAGTTCCCTTTCTGCCCTCTCACACATACTTCAAAAAGAAAATAAAAATACAAATAACACAGTAAACAGAAAGAATATTTAAAAACGCAGAATACTTTGCCAACATTCTACAAATCTCTGTATCTAATGTAAAGCTTTTGGATATCTTTTATATACCATGAGCAGCTTCCTCTTCTGAATAGAGCCATCCAATAATCATATTATTTCTTAGTGGTATATGAGATACTCTAAAAAGGAAACAATAAATCTTGTAATAGTTGGTAAGCAAATTTTCTATGGTCGACTAACATGCGGAAACAATTTATACAGTAAATGAGTGTGAACTTAAGACCAATGAAGAAGAAATTCCAAAACTACCTGTGAAAGGAATTGCCTAAATACATGGCTTAGAGTCATCTTAACTTCTGTTCATATCTGTTTTCACCTGTGATTTGCCTGTATAATGGTAATGCATTATTTTCTGTTTTATTCTCCTATCTCCCCTATGATTTTGTTTGTTCTTTGGACGACTACTGCACTTTAAATGGAAGATTCCATTGAGCCAAAATCTAAAGTTCTTTTTCTTGAGTGGTTACAGTTAATTCAAATTATTCCATCTAATGTGTGCTACTTTGCATTTGTCAATGCTAAATTTAATCTTCCATGGTGCTCCCCATTCACCTCACCCATCACAGACCACGTCACTGAATTGAATGGGAAATTTTACCACTGGATTCAATAGACGGAGGAGCAGGCCCTAAATATAAGGAATATTAATCTATAACTCATTTTGAGAGAGACCTTTTGCTTTTTATGGACATGGAGTTTATGTGCGGGCAACTCCAAGGAATCAGGCAAATAGTTAAGTCTATTTTATGTTCTCATTAGTATCTTCAAAAAGATTCCTGGTTCCAGTCAATCCATAGTTAAGAATCAGGTCTTGACAGAGCTGATCAAGACACCAATCACATAAGACTGCATTAATCATGGAGCATCAAGCTAAAAGCAATGTTAACATCATTACAGTGATGTGTGTACTGCTGTGTGCCAACAAGATTGAGATTTGACTCCTATCCCCCATAAATAAGAAAAATGAAAATTCAGTCAGAAAAGAACTGTTTCAAGCCACATTCTAAGATGATTCCAGAGCACTTGAGCTTTTTTATTGTGCTTCTTTTAAAAATCACAACAATCACATTCTTTGTGGTATCAAAGGTAAAGTAAACCCTTTTCATGCATAAATCTGGGTCTGCTAAATATTTTCAGCTACAAAGTCACAGGAGACACTGGGATAGTTTCTTTGGCACCTAACTGCCACTTCAGCCAACTAAATCCCAGCATCAGACCTCAATGACCCGCTCAGCTGCCCTCGCAGGAGCCTAAACTTGCTTGGTGCTTATTTTTTTTCAGTAAATATTTCCTCAAGTGCATATGTTTCTGCCTCTGAACATGTGCACTGCAGCCCCGCACCAGGTGTCCAGACACCTAAGCCCCAGAGCAATTCATGAACCGGTGGAAGATGGAGGAAAGCCTATCATTCCTGTGGGGCCTGATTTGTTAAGTGTACTCAGAGCTTGCCTACTGCATCAGACCAGTATAGATGAGCTTATATAAAAGGGGGCAGGGCTGAGGGAGCCCCACGTCAAACTATCCCATAGCCCAGTGGCTAGAGCGCTCATCTGAGAGATGGCAGATCCCTATTCAAATCCCCTCTCCCCTCAGGTAGAGAGGGGGATTTGAGCTGAGGTTCTCTCACATCTCAGGTGAATACTCTAACCATTGAGCTAAAAGTTTGAGGGGAGAGGTCCCCGTCCCGTGACTTTTTGCAAAAACGGCAGAGGAACCTGTCGTGAATGTGAGGGGAGGGGTGGCCACCTTTCTGTACACAGAACTATGGAATCCCTCCTGGCTGGAGGCAGGGCCCTTTCACCTGTGGAGGGTTGGGAAGCTGGGATGGCCTCGCTGGCACCTGACCAAAGTGACCAATGAGGAGACAAGATACTTTCAAAGCTGCAGAAGGGGAAACAAAGGGTCTGTCTGTCTGTCTGTGGGATGCTTTTGCCGGGAACAGACAGGAATGCAGCTCAGAATTCCTGTAAAAAGTTAGTAAATAATCTAGCTAGAAATGCTTTTGATTTCTTTTGTTTAATGGCTGGTAAAATAGCTGTGCTGAATGGAATGTATATTCCTGTTTTTGTGTCTTTTTGTAACTTAAGGTTTTGCCTAGAGGGATTCTCTAGGTTTTGAATCTGATTACCCTGTAAGGTATTTACCATCCTGATTTTTTACAGAGGTGATTCTTTTACTTTTCCTTTAATTAAAATTCTTCTTTTAAGATCCTGATTGCTTTTTCATTGTTCTTAAGATCCAAGGGTTTGGGTCTGTGTTCACCTATGCAAATTGGTGAGGATTTTTATCAAGCCTTCCCCAGGAAAGGGGGTGTAGGGCTTGGGGGGATATTTTGGGGGGAAGATGTCTCCAAGTGGGCTCTTTCCCTGTTCTTTATTTAACACGTTTGGTGGTGGCAGCATAGGGTTCAAGGACAAGGCAAAGTTTGAGGAAGTTTTTAACCTAAGCTGGTAAGAATAAGCTTAGGGGGTCTTTCATGCAGGTCCCCACATCTGTACCCTAGAGTTCAGAATGGGGAAGGAACCTTGACAGCACCTAATTCAAAGATACATTTTACAGTTGAGAATCTCAAGCAGAGGGAGGCACCTCCCTGCAGCCCTGAGGTAGGTGCCTATCTCGGAGAGAGGAGCAGGGCTTAGCATATACCCACATGTCTTGTCTTGGCATTTTCTATTAGCTACCTTAGGCAAGGAGCCGCCTAGCATGCTGGTTTTTACGAATCCCATTCTAAGGTGCAGGTTTCAGAGTAGCAGCCGTGTTAGTCTGTATTCACAAAAAGAAAAGGAGTACTTGTAGCACCTTAGAGACTACCTAATTCTAAGGTGCCTCTCTCTTCCAATTCATTATATAGAGAGCCTAGGCGCCTAGGCACCAAACTCGGGTATGGTGAATTCGAATGATTTTCTTGGTGCCTAAAAGTCTGTTTCTTTTGTGAATCTAGCCCTCACTTCTTACTTTGATAACAACAAACCACATAAGAATGCAGTCAAAGGCTCAGATTCTTTGAAAAACCACACAGTGAAGTTTAAAATGATCAAATAAAACCTGGTTTAATTGCTTTTCTACCATAAGAAGGAATACATCAGCAGCATGTAATTTGCTTTGTGGATCAGTTAATGTTTTTACAGCTGTCGTAATATGTAACGCACCATGCATGTGCATAAGTAAAGTTATTACCATATGGGTTGGAAAAAAATTTCCACATGTATAGTGCCAAGTTTCACATCCAAAGACAAAACAAGCTCCTTCAGTATTCTCCATCCCGCATTTTGACAGAATACAATCTTAACTGCAGACTTCTATGTAAGGTACATTTATACTGGAAGTTTGTGGACCACAGATAATCTAAAAGATTATTCCAAGGATTGGTCAGCCAAGCAAAACAACTTAGGCCAAATATGTCTCTTTTCTACTAAACATTCTGCCAGTTCAGACTGGCTGCCATTAGGAGCATTTTGTTGTCTGCAAAATAAATGGCCATGAAGCGACAGTATATCACACCTGCTTTTTGGACAGGACATGCCTAGAGATGGTGACCTATTCACATCAAACAGGTTTTTGATGATTTTTTTCCTATTTGTTGTTTAGAATTTGTTCATTACTGGAAATTAATGAACAAATGTTTCATGGGCAAACTTCAGTCTCTGCACTGCTTATAAACTATATTTGCCATGTGTGTTTGATCTGTCACCCTAGTAACAGGGTATTCTATCTGATCCCTAATTGGCTGAGTGAAACTATAACAAGGATGAGGGTGACATGATTAAGTCTCTTAGAGAGAGCGTGTAAACCATGTGTGAAGTCAGAAATTAGGCCTGCCAGATTAGAGAATTTTTAGGACGTACACATATTTTTCTTTATTTATTCAATTAGACTATTGTAAAATTGTATGCTGGACCACAGTTGAAATGAATCGGCATTGTAATTGTATGTAACGTTCCAAACACGAGAGGTACAGTCAGATTCTTGTCTGGATTATTTAATGTCTCCTGTTTCAGGGCTCTAGCCAAGGGCTGCATGTGATCCTATCAGTGAGGGATATAGTCATGTATCCTTGTCCATCCTAGTGATCGTGTAAGTGCCAAGACTATGTCTCATGGTTTTGGGAACTCAGTTCTTCCCTGTGATGATGCCATATTCTCGTTGAACACCATACGGATCATGGAACACCAGCTGCATTTATTGAATTTTCTGTCATGGTAACCAAGAAATTAGCAGATGTAGTGTGCGCGCACCTGCACAGAGCTAGCTGGGAAGGTTGTGGTCGAATACACCTAAAAGCAAAGTCAGGGCTTCAGCCAGTAATCTGGGCAACATTTATACAAAGATATCTGGGGTTTTTTCAATTGTCTTAATTGGAAGAGAGAGTGAAACAGAACTATCTTTTACTGCCGAACAGCATACACAATGAAAAAGGGACGGAACGGTGACTCTGGGTCGGGGATGTCTGGCAAAGAGGACACATTTAGGTCCCATGGAGACAACTGAGACAATCTTAACATAGGCACCACCCGCACAGCTCATTGTCACAACCTGTCATCAATTCTAGTGGCAAACCATGGCCATCCACTTTCAAGAAAGAGCATTCTTTTTTGGACAAACTGACAGGGCAAACTTCTGCTACTACTGATTATCAAATCACTTTGATTTAGCAAACAAATTAAATTTTCACTATGTGACCCAGAATCCATTTTCCACAAACATCCATACAAACACAACTTTTTTTCACATGAATATTTGTGAGATGCAAATATAACAAAGGGGTGTGGATATGGCAGATCAAAGTTCAGTGGCTAATTCACAAAAAAATATTTTCAAATAGTTTGCTCATTTCTAAACATGTCATTTGCAGTACTGCAACTAGTAGCTGGTGAATGTGGACCTAAGGCTGAATTCACAGTGATTTTTTTCTGTAAGAGAAAACAGCATCTGAACCTAACGAGTATGTATAGAATATTGTACAGTCTTCTACACGTGTTTAAATTCATACAATTCCTTCCCCCTGAAAACTGGCAAAAGGAAGAGCCTCTCGCTCTCCCTTCACCCCGCCTCCACAATAAGTAATTGAATGCTGAGACTTCTGTTTTTAATGCTAGTTTCTAGTCTGTAACATTGTTTGCTTTCTTGGTTATAAATTACTGAAAACAGTGGCTTGTACATGAAACTGCAAGTGACCCTTGACTACAGCATTGTTAATGCAATACCATAATAGATATGCTGTTGCTAATATTATTTGAATTCTGTTTCCATGGTAACTTGGACCTATAACAGTTTCACTGGTAAACAGGGGTTTAAATCATTCTTTCAGAAAGGGTTTTGCTCAAATGTCAGATTTTTTTTCCCCCAGCACATATTTTCCCTAGCTTCTCTTTTAAATTCTTTGTTCGTATAAGGGAGGACACAAAAATGCTGGTGCAGAAAAAGTTCAGCTGCTAATGCTAACTGTAGGAAGAAGCAGCGAAGTGGGAACTTGAGGAATCAAAGTATCCTATGCACACTTCCCATGACATCAGTGGCAGCAATATAGAATGCAATACAGCAATGTTTGCCCCCAAAGAGTTATTTAAATTAGAAATCTTGTACCAAGATTGGAAAGCAACAACCCCCAGTCCCTGAGTTTTTGTAACACATATTACAGGCTTTGTTACTGTTACCCATCGCTTGAAATTAACATAGTTTTCACTATCAATTTACTCTTTTCTTTCTGTCAAATATTTATGTACTTAGGATACAACAACAGTGCAGCTGGGAAGGGCGATTCCCAGCCAGTTAGACGTACACACACTAACTCTGCTGCCACAGTGCTATATTTACATGGAGCTCCAGAGCCTGATACCATTCTACTTACCAGGCTATACCCTCTTACTCTGTATTTCTTGAGAAGGTGAAACGGCTGGTTCAATTTGTCTTCAGCTATTTCTGTTGACTTGTACGGCTTTGCAGTTTAAGTGGTACCTGCAATATTTCTTTGAGTGATCCAATTCTTTCCATCTCCTTAATGGGCATAAAATATTTTTAAACAAAAATATGCTGTTTCTTTGTCTTTTTCTATTATAGGGGTGTTAAGTGAAAATACCCATTCACCTAATAAGCAAATTACATCCCTTGCTGAAGGCTCTGTAGATTGCTACAAAATAACATATACTGTATCTAGTCATTCAGTTAGTCATTTTGTTCACAATTCTAACTGTCAAAAAGATGAATATGCTACCTACGTAAAAGCGGTTACGGGTAGCTTTTTATACTAACTGAGAGGTGTACTGTCCTTAGCATGAGATATTTAGATTTAGCTACACTAGAAAGTATTCCTAATCCCTATTTCTCAAAATAATGTTTATATATCTGCATCACAGAAAGCAAGGTAAGGTCACCATTTTATTTATTTATTTACCCAAATGAGTTATTAACTCAAAAATTCTTCAAGGTCATGGAAATACTGACAGGTTTTTGTGCAATTCCCAACCAAGAAGGAAGGATTGCCACTGTAATGATTTTTTTTACTTGCCAATAATCCCCAACAGCCTAATTTAGGAGCGTGGAATGCAGCCCTCTGGTACTAATTGGAATAATATTTTAATATAATTGTCTAGAGCTCGCCAATTTTTAGCTGTCATTGAATCCGATACATTACTTATTATTTGCTAACAGTAGTGTGCTCAGTGTATACTGCCTCTAGGCCAAAAAAATTTACAGCATAAATCGACAATCAACAACACACACATACTGGATAGGTTTCTCATAGTATCTATTGTCATGCACCCATTGCTAAATGAAAATCTTTTGGTTTAAACATATTAGGATTTGCAACTCAGCTTACAGCATGTTGCTTTTCTTCTATGTTCAAATTATGCACTACATTTAGGCCCTGATTTTCAGAGGTGCTGAGAACCCACAGTTCACACATAATAAAAGGCTTTAATCTCACCGTTCAGTTAATCTGAATTGACTGTATCCCCAGGGATGAATCCTTAATGGCAAATCAGTTGGGAGATGATCTGTTGACAACAGATTTTCAGCATAGTAGCTTAATGCTGAAATTTTCATTTTAAGAAAACAATCATCTGTTCTATAAACTTTCCAGTTGAATACTGGTCTTGTATGTCTAGGAAATCAGCATAAGCTTCCAAAAGTTTTTATCAACAGAATTTTAAGCAAATGTTAAATGACTGTATTACCCCTAGTGTTAGAAAAGCAACCCATATCTCTTGTGGAAACACCCCATTGACATTCATTGCTATGGAAACACTTAAGAATGCCATTATCATTTTAAACCATTTATCAGAATAAGGAGGAACTTAAAAAAGGCTGACTCATTCATACCATACCTTCGAGCATAGCTCTGATAGTGAGACTGGTGTAAGTCACTTGCATATTTATTCTCTCTGATGTCCTGCCTTTGGTCCTGATCCAAATCCACTGAAGTAAATGGGTGTTTTTCTGTTGACATCACCTGGCTTTAAGTCATGCCTTTAGCGAGAGTGAGCAGAACTCTTCCTGTGTCCAAGCTAGGGCACCAGGTTCTTTCTTTCATCAATGTTTCTCTTGATGTTCTTAAAAAATACCGTAGAAGACTGTCAATCCCAGAGTGCCTCCTTGTGGCAAGAGCTGATGTTGCAGCCCCTCTGCTTCACCCTCCTCCTCCAGCGGTCTGCATTATGACTTCATTCTCTGCCAAGGGGACTATCGCGTAACCATGTCCAAACACAAAGGAACAAAACTTCGTCCACAACCCCTGGACCCAGTCATCTGCAGACTCTTCACCTCTTTCCCAGGTTCTGCAGAGTTCTTCCTCGCTCTATGACAGTGCTGGCAGGGCTTTCTCCCTGGAGGCTCAGCTCTTCCTGAGCCAATGACTCTCAGGACTTCTTTCCTGGACTTTCTTCTCCCAGGCCTCCTTTAGGAGTCTCCTTCTCCTCAGCTGCCTTCTCCCCTCTAGAAAAGTCCCAGGATACAAGCTCCTTCCTACAAGCCCCTCAGTGTCTCTTTGCTCAGCGAGTGTAAACTCCCAACTACCTTTCTCCTGTGTATCTGCCCCCAATTGCTCTGCAGTCTTTCTGGTACACTAACCACCCCAGCTGAGTGCTTAATTACCTCTCTCTAGCTCCCCTTAGCCTTATCCCTGCCAGGGTGGAGTATACACCCCATCACAATACATTTGTAAGAATGTTTTCTTTTTAAGGCTCTCTCCTAAGAAGTCATGGGAGATGGGCATAGGTCCTGGAAGCACACATTCTGAAGTCTAACTTTGTAACTGTGAATGAAGATTATACTTGCAATGTGCTGAGTTGAAGACACCCGCAGAAAGTCCACAGCCAGCACCTGCAGAGTCCTAATTCTGAATTTACAGAGCCTATACATGTAAATTAAAATGGTGAAAAATCACTCTCTATTTTGTTTCTGGAGATTATGGACTCAATGTAAATAGGTTTCAGAGTAGTAGCCATGTTAGTCTGTATTCTCAAAAAGAAAAGGAGTACTAGTGGCACCTTAGAGACTAACCAATTTATTTGAGCATAAACTTTCGTGAGCTACAGCATCCGATGAAGTGAGCTGTAGCTCACAAAAGCTTATGCTCAAATAAATTGGTTAGTCTCTAAGGTGCCACTAGTACTCCTTTTCTTTTTTCAATGTAAATACTGCACTATGATGAAGGCAGAAGACTAAACAATTGTAATGAGTCATCAGTGTTGATATTCCCAGCTTTACAATGAAAATATGCACACTTTCCCAGTTAATGATAACTCACTGCCTTCTATACCAGATAAGAGGATACCCTTTGCATAAAAAATGCTTCATCCCTTCTGTATTCTCTACCCATTTTGGAAATATTAATTGTTTCCGCATGCTCCTGTGTGGTGAATCAATATCCCCCTTTTTTTAAAAAAGATGTGGAGTCTCAGAAACACACGTGAACTGACATATGCCATAGAGTAAGGCACTAGCTGCCAGGTTTGGAATACAGGTGTACCAAGCTCTTGCTCCATCCTTAAGCAAGAGGACCATGCTGACAATTATTTTATCATGTCTTTATTTACGTAGACTCTCACAAAACCTCAACTGAAAATAGTTATTTATATATTTACATTATATTGTAATGCAGCTTGTTAAATGCCTTTGCTGCTGTACTCACAGCAAAGCCAATACACTACAATGGAGAAACCAGTGCCTTTGCCACAGCAAAGCAACTGTCTTAGCAGTCTCTAATGGTATAACTATGTCCAGCCTGCAGATGAAGAGACAGAATATTTTTTTCTTAAATATTGCACTCTATAGGCCCCTACAACTCAGTTGGGTGAGAACCTCAGACAGAAGGAGAACTATCTCCAAATTATTACACTCAGAGGTTCATTATGTTCAAGGTTATGTGTAAATGGAATAATTACATAGCTGTGATTCCTGCAACTCATTATATCTAAGGGCAGGTCCACACTTAAAACACTGCATCGGCGTAACTGCACCGATGCAGCTGCACCACTGTAGCGCTTAAGTCAGGGGTCTCAAACATGCGGCCCACGGGGTTATTTCCTGCGGACCTTCAAGCTCCCCACGCCCCCCTCACCACCACCCCTGCTCCCCCTTCCCCCAGTGCACCGCGTCCCCGCTCCTCTGCCTACCTCAAGGTGCTTCCCACCACCAAACAGCTGTTTGGCGGTGCTTAGCGCTTTCCAGGAGGGAGGGGGGAGGAGCGGGGAACCGCGTGCTTAGGGGAGGAGGCGGAGAAGAGGCGGGGATTTGGGGAAGGGGTTGGAATGGGGCAGGGAGGGGGCAGAGTTGGGGTGGCGACTTTGGGGAAGGGGTTGGAATGGGGGGTGAGGAAGGGGCGGCACCTCATAGAAGGGGTGGAGCAGGGGGGCTTTTGTACCTTTATATGAAAAGGTATCAGTGATGCGGCCCTCGGGCCAATGTACTAGTCCTCATGTGGCCCTCATGGTGATTTGAGTTTGAGATCCCTGGCTTAAGCGAAGACACTCCTTTGCCGATGGGAGAGCTTCTCTCGTCAGCATAGTTAATCCCACTCCCCAAGAGGTGGTAGCTGTATCAATGGGAGAAGCTCTCCAGCTGACACAGTGCTGTCTAGATGGGGACCGGGGTGAGGTAGGTATCACTACGTCGCTCAGAGGTGTGGATTTTTCACACCTCTGAGCGACCTAGTTATACTGCTATAGATCTGTAGTGCAGACCTGGCCTAGGAATGAAGCCACACACCCTGAATAAATTTATTTTGGTACAAAATGCAGCAGCCCATCTGCTGACAAACAGATCACCATAACACATCATTTCTGTTTTTTGATCCCTGCACCGGTTCCCCATTAAATACAAAATGTATTTTAAAAAGGGCTGCGGCTTGATATTCAAAGACCTAGGGAATGGCCCCAGCTGAGTGATCACTAGCCTTGTGGCAATGACCTCCTCTGATAGCTATGCTACACTGAAAAAATACAGCTGTTGACAAACGGATGGAAACTTGGGAGTGCCATCGGGAGAATTTTCAAAGGAGTTGGGCCTGGATTGTGAAATTCACTCTGGCAAGAGTTAAGTATTGCCACAAAACTCACCACCGACAGAGCTCAATACCTATTATTCTCTCAGTAAGTTCTTCACACACACTGACAAAAACCACACTCACTACACCCACACCTAGACAAGCCCTGTAAACTAATCAAGTTATTTTCCCTCCAGGTTGAGTAGATAATAGTACATGAGAGAGAGATGTTCCCCCACCCCCCAATTTTAAAATATTTGAAAGGCACTCCACTACTTTTGTGATGGGATCCAGATGTCCTGAGTTCCCATTCCATGTTTTAACCACAAGATCATTCTTCCTGTTAGCTTCGCTAGACTGCTTTGGAAGACCAGTCTGAGAGCACTTTGAATAACAAGGGTTTCAGATCAGACATGGAAAATATAACATGGTAATCATAACAAAGGAAAATATCTTTCTTCATTGGATTTTTAATACTTTCAAACTTCTCAGTGCTCAATAACAATACAAATAACACATGAAAAAACTTATACAGATACAAGGAAAAAATGCAAACTTTTAACAGGTTAGGTATTTTTTTTATTTCTCAGGATACAAACAACATCTTGTGGAAGTAGCTAGCACTACAAAATTTCAGTGTGCAGTATAGCACAAAAACTTATAATTTTCAGCTTTGAGTTGCAGTGGAGGTGAAATACTTTTAAACTATGTAAAATGTATACTTTATTTACCAATTTTGACCCCGACATTGAAAGTTACACATGCATAAAAATGTACACGTGCGGTGTGTTTCCAGCTACTGTCAATGCATTTGTAGTAGTAGCTGTCTCATGCACGATTTTGCATGCATTGTTTTAAAAATCTGGGATATGGCATGCAAGATATTTGTGCTATTCACACAACATGCTAAATACAAACAAAAACACTCCACACAAATTTACGGAGCATAAAACATGTTCTGTAAATTTGGCCAGTATCTATATTTTGCATTTCTGCATTGTTAAGCAAATAGCATCCCTGCCTTTGGCTCATAACACTATGGGTTTAAGTCCCATGCCAGGCCCTGGGCTACTCCCCAGTTCTGACACTGTAATGCAGCTCTCGGTTTGGGAGGAGTGGTTGCACTGCCAAAGGTGTCATCCTTCAGAAACAACATTTAATAGATGGGCTGTGGCAGCAGTCCAAGAAACGCTGAAGATCCCTTGCCTTTTTGAAAACTGAAGAGGATAACACTGCAGTGTCCAACCAACGTTCTCTCCCCTTAAAACAGGTTCTAAGCAGAGCTTTGTAAAAGGTTTGCAGTGAAACTCTAACCAACATTTTAATTTGTCTGGTTGCATGGCGTGTTGCAAGTTATGAACTCAGAATATATTCATTAAAAAGTTTCAGTGAAACTTGTTAGCCTTTTGCATGAACCTATGCTCCCATGAATCAGATTAAATTTGTAGTTTTATTTGATTGTGCTAATTAAACAAAGGTGAAACTTGGCAACTCTGACTATGCCTTGTTTTGAATTTTTGAGTTTGCTCAGATTAAATGCTTGATTTTCTCTTCTAGTTTTCTCACTGGGAGGCAGTGTGGTCTCGTGGATCTGGCACCAGACTAGAAGTGGGTTTCTAATGCATTTTCTAGCAGTGACCTATTGGGTGGCCTTAGGGAAATCACTTCACCCCTCTTTGCTTGTTTCCTCTCCCACCCTGTGTCTGTCTTATCTCTTTAGACCAGAGGTGAGCAAACTATGGCCCACGGGACCGTCCTACCCGGCCACTGAGCTTCTGGCCCGGGAGGCTAGCCCCCAACCCCTCCCCTGTTGTTTCCCCTCCCCTGCAGCCATGCCGCCACACGGGCAGTGCTCTGCGCGGAGGGGCTGTGCACTCCTGCAGGGCAGCACGGCAGCGTGTCTAGCTCCAGCCGGGCGGCGCGGCAGCCAGACAGGCTGCTCTGAGCGGCATGGTAAGGGGGCCGGAGGGTTGGATTAGGGGCAGGGGCTCACGGGGGAGGCAGTCAGGGGACAGGGAGCAGGGGGTGGTTGGATGGGTCGGAGGTTCGGGAGGGGGGTAGGTCAGGGGATGGGGAACAGGGAGCAGCTGGATAGGGCAGAGGTTCTGGGGGGCAGGGGACGGGGAACAGGGGGGCTTAGATAGGTAGTGGGTCCCAGGGGGCAGTTACGGGTGGGGGTCCTGGGAGGAGGCGGTCAGGGGACAAGGAGCAGCGGGCAGGGTGGATGGGGGCGGTTCTGATGGGGGCAGTCAGGGGGCAGGAAGTGTGAGGAGTCGGATAGGGGGTGGGGGCCAGGCTGTTTGGGGAGGCACAGCCTTCCCTACCCGGCCCTCCATACAGTTTCGCACCCTGATGCAAAAATTTTGCCCCCCCTGCTTTAGACTAGGTTCTTCGGGGCATGGACAGTCTTCTGTCTGCAGAGGGTTTAGCAAACTGGGAACCTGATCCTGTGTGGTGCATTAAGGCATTACTGTCATACAAACAACAAGTTACTGTAATCTGAAATCCAAGAAAATGTTCGCAGGATCCCCTCATGAGGGAGGCTGCCTGGTCTCCCACAACTGCAGTTATAAATTAGGGTTACCATATTTGAACATTCAAAAAAGAGGACACTCCATGGGGGGAGGGAGGCGGGGGGGCGGAGGGCTTGCTGGCGCCCCCCCACCCCGCCCCAACTGCACTCCTTCCCCGCCCCCATTCCAACCCCTTTCCCAAAGTCCCAGCCCCAACTCCGCCCCCTCCCTGCCCCATTGGACCCCGCCCGCTGCTGGCTCCCTCGTCACTCACCTCTTCACTGCCCCCCACCCGCCTCTTCACCCTCCCCGCCCGCCCGCCAGCCACTGGCTCCCTCGCCGCTCGCCTCTGCACACACCCCCTGCTCGCCTACTCACCCTTCCTGCCGCAAGTCCCTCTGGCTCCTAGGATCGGGGCAGCCGAGGGGTCTCCACATGCTGCGTCCGCCACAAGTGTGAGGTCCGTGCTCCCATTGGCCGGGAAAAGCGCCAATGGGAGTTGCCGGAGCTGCAGAGTGGGGCTTGCGGGTGCCAGCAGCGTGCAGAGAACCCTCCCCCTAACCCGACCCGACCCTAAGAGCCAGAGGGACCTGCCAGGGGACGAGTGCTTACCGGGACAGCTCCCAGGAAGCATCTGGAAGGTCCCTCTGGCTCCTCCTAGTGTCGGGTCGAGTTGACGGGGAGGGGCGGAGGGCTCTCTTCCCGCTGCCGGCGCCTGCAAGCTCCGCCCCCGCAGCTCTGATTGGGCAGGAGGGAGCCGGTGCAGCACACAGAGACCCCTTCCGCCTCTGTGCCTACGGGCCGTCCACACTGCAGGCTCCTGCCAGCGGGTGAGCGCTGGGAGCTGCCCCAGGAAGTGCCGCCAGCCCCAGGACTTTGGTGCACATGGTGAAGTGAGCGGTCCCCGATATCGGGACAAAGCGTGTCCCGACTGATGTGGCAAAATCCCAGACGTTTTAGATATTTAAAAATTCCTCCCGAACGGCGATTTAAAAACTAAAAAGCTGGACATGTCCAGGAAAATACGGACGTATGGTAACCCTATTATAAATGGTTTCTGAGTACTAAACAACTCCTTCATTTGCCTACAAAGTCACTGCGCTATAAGCATTTAACTGATTCTTTTATGAAGCCCCTTGAGATAATATACATTTGAAAGGAAAACAAACCATACTCCATGTTCTGCAGCAACAAAATAAGTTTTTTCATGTGTTATTTCGATTGTTATTGAGCACTGAGAAGTTGAAAGTATTAAAAATCCAACTAAGAAAGATATTTTCCTTTGTTACAATTACCGTGTTATATTTTTAATGAAAATGTCCTTGGATAATACACTTTAATGTACACATTAGATAAAGGATGTGATTTGAGAATGAGCTCAACATTAAAAAACATGGCAGTAATAAATATGTTTCGTAAAGGATTATCTTCTACAAAAGGAATTATTTTTTGAATTTACATTTTATGCTTTTTGAAAAATACTTCATGGAAAGGCTTCATGGAAAAGGCTTCATGCACTTTTGGAGTTCACCTTGTAACAGGGACAACTGTTGCTCCCAATGCATAAACTAATTCAGTACCCAAGAATCAGGAAACATCTTTTCTTCCTTCTAGTTGCTTACAGAAAGACAGGAAAAATATATGGGGACCGGCTGGTCAGTCATATCACTTAGACACCATTTCTCTGCATCAGTGGCAGAAACACTTAGCTTACCAGTTGTTCAGTGGCTTTGGGGCTCAGTTCTTCTGTGCCACACAATGCGCGACTCCACTCCAAATTTTAAGCTTGATGCCAAACACTTTAGAGCTTTAACGTAAGGATTTGACTTGTCAAGATAATTTACCTGTCAGGGTTCTTTACTGCTGAGTGATCTCACGTTTCCAATCCCTGGAACAAGATACTGTCGCTTTCAGAACATCTCAGGTTTACTGCTTCCTGGCTGTGACAGTAGTATCAGCAGTAATAAAAGCTAAAAGCCTTCCTTGTCATGGACCTCAAGTGCTGGGAAACTCTAATCTCCTAATTTCTCTTCCCCTGTTCTGTGCCACAAAACACTTTTGCTATGTCTTCTTCCACTACATACTCCTGAAGCATTATCACTTTCTTATTAGTAGAAAATAAGGAGCTCATAATTTATGCTTTAATTGAAAGGCTTACTTATAGTATTATGTCGGAAATCGAGCTACCCTCTACTCTCAGAAATATGGACACATTTTACATTAACATTTATTGTGTTATAAAGAGTCCTACTGCCACCAAGTGGCTAAGAGAAAAACAAACTCCTGGTGAAATACACAGTCTGAATTTCAAGAAAGTCTTCAGACATTTCCAGATGGACGTATTTTGAACTTCAATTGTATTCTGTTTGTATTAGAAAAGTGTCACCAAAAATTCATTTAAAATCACAAGTAAAGGACACTCATCACAGATCTGTGTAAAGACAAAAAGAAAACTGCTATCTTTGTATAATTGCCTTCAATTTTAGCCTCAGGGTTCTGCATCGTAAATTCATTTTGTAATGCAAAGCTGTAAGAATTTAAATATTAATGCTTATCCGCAATTAAAACAACAAATCATTACTGCCGTTATCAGTGGCAGGTGTGATAACTATTTGGGCAGGTTTTTAAATTAATTCCAATTCCACAGATGGGGGTTCCAAATGCAAGTAAATTAACTTCTCAATTATATCTCACATTCTGCCACATACACTTAGGATACCATTTCCATCTAACACTCTTACATAGGAGGCTAAACTTTGTACTGACTTTCATCTAGCCAATTAGGGATCCTGTATGTATAAACTTAAGGGGCTTATATTGCAGACTGCACTTCATATCTGTTGAATAATGGTGGGATTTTCATAAGCACCTATGAGAGTTAAGAGCACAAATCAAGTGAAAAATCACTGGGAAGTTGAGGTGGAAATTTCAGAAGTGCCTAGTGATTTAGGAGTATGTTGAGTTTCAATTGATTTGTATTCTAAAGTTACTTTTGCTTTTCAAAACCCTACCCTAAAGGATAAAACAAACAATATGGTTCACCGTTCCTTTAAAAAAAATCTTTTTTCCACTCTTGGCTCCATACTTTCTTCTATGCTGGCCCTTACACTAAGGCCATGTCTACACTAGCACTTATCTTGGCAAAAATTTTGTCGCTGAGGGTGTAAAAACACACCCAAGTGACATAAGTTCTGCCAGCATAAGCACTTGTTTGCCCAGCACTGTCGGCGGGAGATACTCTCCCTCTGACATAGGAGCCACCGCTCACTGAGCTGGTTTTATGATGTCGATGGGAGAACTACACGAGCACTCTTAGAGCAGCACAGTCCTATGGGTACAGCTGGGCCACTGTAAGCTTGTAAGTGTAGATACAGCCTAAGAATGCCCTAGCCATCAGAGTGCGACTAGCCCCTATTATTTTGAAGCCACGCCCAAGGAAACACTTCTGCAAGATCTCTAAGTGTTAAAACATCCCCACCCCTCTTAGATGTTTTGGAAACCTGGAGATTATAGTTAAAAGAACCCTGCACCCATATGCATCTGCACCATGTGGTTTCCCCATGCTTTAGTGTTTAATTATTGCTAATGATTGCCTTTCTGGATATAAGAACTGAACTGATCTCACCACTAGTACTCAACAGCATTAACAAAAGCAGATTACTTACGTTATGTCTACATTACAAGCGCTACAGCTGCAGTTCTGCACCTATGTCACTGTAGTGTAGTAAAACCATTCCCTCAAGAGAGAGTGGTTAGATTAAAGGAAGAATTCTTCTGTCAACATACTGGTGTCTATTCCAAAGCTTAGGGGTGTGTATTTTTCATACCCCTGAGCAATAGAGCTCAGTCAACTTAAATTTTAGGTGCAGACCAGGCCTCAGTCCTTATTCAGGCAAGCCACCATTTTCAGGACTAAATGTAGAATACATTTCTTCATCCTAGTTTTATCTCAGTAATTTCTACACACAAACCAAATGTAAACCAGCAAAAAAAACAACCAATAAAATAACCACACTTATTGTTCTATAGGCTGGGGGTGGGGGAAAGAGATTTTTAATTTTTATTTTTATTTTTTGATACTTGGGAGGCACTTCTACAGTGAACTGTTCTGATCTTCTGAACAGATTAGGCACTGAGAAAAGACCTCCGGATTTGACTCAGTAATAATTAACACTACTTGCAACAAAAAGTAAATACCTTTGCGATACCTCATAAAACAGAGTTCATATCAAAATGATAAAATTATTTTATTCAGTCAATGATTTTTTTTAAATAATAGAATTCTTTTCTGGGGTCGTGAAAAATAATATCTTCTCTCCATTAAACTCTATATTTCACAGGTTAAGGAAGTTTCAACTTACTGCTTGGTAAGAGAAAAGATTTGAGCCTTGTCTACACAAAGGAAATTCTTGGCATAGCTATTCCAGAATTGAAGTAATTATTCCGAAATAAAGTCACTTATTTCAGAAGTGTCCACGATGGGAGTTATTCCAGAATAGCTATGCCTGTTCGTTTCTCCATGGAGACAACCCTTTAACCTTTTCTGATCTGTTGATGTACCAGCATGAGCTGATTTTGTATGCTGAAAGATAAGGGAGTATTTATTGTTACTAAAATATAATTAACAATTATATATTTGTACATGCATGCGCACACACAAAACAAAAAAGCAAAGTCATTTAAAACAGGTTCTTTTTTTTTAAAAAAAAGTTTGGTGTAGATTAAATCTATTAATAATAATAACTTATGAGCATGAGAATTCTGTGGATGGAATCCTAGCAATTAATGTGAGGCCCACAATTATTATAGGTATTTGTATTGCAAAGGTGCCCAAAAGGTTCTGGGTACTTTACAGACATATTGGAAGACAATGAATTGGAACCATAATGGTTCTAATATGTGTGCAAGTCGTTCGGTAGAGGAATAACACTGGGGAACAAGCAGCTGGGAAAATATTAAAGGGATGCCACAAACTGTCAATCAGCTGTCCCAAAGAGATGCAAATAGAGTCAGAAGCATTCCATAGACACAATTATTGACATATTCATATCCGTTATTTCTGCCCAAAATATATGAAAGATTGGGGTTGGGGATTCGATGAGAGCAAACTTTGGTCATCATACGATAGACGCTTCTCTCTACAGCCTTAAAACTCAAGGGATTGCTAACTTTGTAGCTATGTGTACTTGGACTGCATTACCCATTGGTGAGGGCATTGTGCACAGTTTCAGTGAAATTGCTTCTGATGTCACTAAAAGTGGCAAAGACTAGACTAGAGAATGGCACTCTTACATTTGCTGGGTCCATATTTAAAGGGCTTTCTGACTTAATAATTTCTCTGATTAAAAAGATTAGAGATAAAAGTAATTGGTATAAAAAGTTTAAGGCCCTAAGGATCAGCTAAATGACTGATTATGATCTGCATTTTCACCTTCCTCTGCAGCATGGGACCCGGGTCACTTGCAGGTTTAAACTAACATAAATGGTGGATTCTCTGTAACAAAGTCTTTAAATCTTGATTTGAGGACTTGAGTAACTCAGCCAGAGGTTCTGGATCTACTACAGGAATGGGTGGGTGAGCTTCTGTGGCCTGCAATGTGTAGGAGGTCAGACTAGATGATCACGATGGTCCCTTCTGGCCTTAAAGTCTATGAGTCCAAAAGCGCCTAACTGAGGGTTCTGCCACCTGGCTCCCAATTCCTCTAGACACTAACATATATAATTTTACTTTCTCTCTGAGCAAAATCATTTGAATGAAACTAGATTCATAGAGTCATCGAATAACAGGGTTGGAAGGGACCTCAGAAGGTCATGTAGCCCAACCCCCTGCTCAAAGCAAGACCAATCCCAAACTAAATCATCCCAGCCAGGGCCTTGTCAAGCCTGACCTTGAAAACCTCTAAGGAAGGAGATTCCTGCACCTCCGTAGGTAACCCATTCCAGCGCTTCTCCCAGTGAAAAAGTTTTTCCGAACATCCAACCTAAACCTCCCCCACTGCAACTTGAGACCATTATTCCTTGTTCTGTCACCTGGTACCATTGAGAACAGTCTAGATCCATCCTCTTTGGAACCCTCTTTCAGGTAGTTGAAAGCAGCTATCAAATCCCCCCTCATTCTTCTCTTCTGCAGACTAAACAATCCCAGTTTCCTCAGCCTCTCCTCATAAGTCATGTGCTCCAGCCCCCTATTCATTTTTGTTGCCCTCCGCTGGACTCTTTCCAACTTTTCCACAGATTGGTTCATATCACTTATGAGTCTTACTTTAGATATAGAATACACTACAGGAGACTGTAATGCTTTTCTCACTTCACAATTAAAAATAAATCATTTTGGTTAAAATGATCTTTTTTGAAAAAATGTTGGTGAACATTTTTAGTTAAATTTGCAGTAGCCAAACATACCATGTAAATTATTCAGTGAAATATTTTAAAACAAAAAACCTTCCATTTTCTTTCTTCCCTTTTACCTCTACTGGATATGAAGTCCTGTTTTCCCCAAACCCTATCACCTCTGTACACTGGCACATGCGAGCACAAAGCAACCATAATACACCTTTCTGAAGAGTAGCACATTCAGTGTTAAAACTTATTTTTTCTTTTATTTGTTCTACCTAGAATGTATTTTATAGATGGCACAGGTCACACACTAGCTAGCTACATCCCCTCACTTCAAAGGTCAAATCACAACCCAATTAAGTGAACCTTACACAGAACAGTATAAAATTTCACATTATAAATAGACTTGGAACAATTAGATTTTTATCAGTACATGTCAGTAAACATTGATTTCATCGTACCCACACAAACAGACGAAAAATACTTCAGTCAATAATCATCAAAACTACAGAGAGGCAAAGTAAGAAAGCTTGCAAACTTCTTAAGAGTCTGTTTTAAGGATATTTACGATGTATATTTTGACATGTGATGTTGACAATTTGTGTTTTAACAGTTACAAAGCTTTAACTTTTTCAATCTCAACATCTCCTGTCACCCCTCTGCTCCCGCCCGATAATTTTGTGTAACTATGTAAATTCAAATTGATAAAATAAAAAACACTTCCTAAACATTGATATTATCCATCAACGTTTTAAAAAAATAAATACTGAATTCTGCCAAACCTAATTATAATCACATCATACTAATTTGATAATGGCGGAGTTCATTATAATGGAGCCATCAACTTCAGCATTCTGTTTAATTTCAATTGCACGACAGGTATGATTTGAACATATGGTATCATCTTGAATCATCTTCTGTCCTGCATATAGTTAAACTGACTGGATCCCTGCCTAATCTCAGTGCTGAGAATCAGCCTCCTATGCTGAACGATGGGACTACTCACAGAGTAGTGAGAATTGTACTTCTCTAGCCTTTCATCTCAAGATTTCAAAGTAATCTGCAAAAGTAATTCAGTCTTAGCCCCATTTTACAGGTGAGGCCTTTTCAAATCACACAATCAGTTAGTGGCACAATGGGGTATAAAACTCAGGTCTCCTCATTCTGCCTCTCATTAATAAAGTTAATTCAAAGCATTTTCTCCTTCTCAAAGTTTGGTTTGAATGAAAGAAGTTATTGATATTTATTACTGGAGTCTTCGGACATTAGGCTCAGAACAACAGTACATTCCACATTGAAGACACCACAAGAGTCACACAAAGAAGCTCTCTTTTAATTAATGGTCATCATAAAGATACAACTCAAAGATAGGAACCACCTCATTGCCCAGCAGATGTTTTGGGGCTGGGGGAACAAATGATCCACATACGGCATTATATCGGTGCATCATTAAAGTTCTGATTTGAAATTAATCACATTCCCACAAAGTGGCACTTTGACTAATAAGAGAAAGTATTTGCCAGAGGCAGCAATTGTTTCCTATTAGTAATGCCTTCGCTCATCCCAATTATTCTCATGAGTGCCACAACAGTATTTAATCAAGCGTAGAAAGATACAGGGAATATAAAGTGAAGTAGCAAATGTGCACAAAAAAAGATTCTTAACTGAGCTATCTTCCATCTTAAAGCAGTTGAGATCTTTCTTCCAACTGGGAGCTAATGCATTCAGTGAATAATAATACATTCTTTCAACTAACTAAACTGAAAACCGCTTGATAAATTCACTGCGGCAGGACTTTCATTTCTATACAATCAGAGCGTTACCTCACACAGCAGTATTTTTATGGGTGCTTCAGGTTAAAACAATACATTGCAAGATTCTGCTACAGGACTTTTGGGAAAGAAATTATATGAAGCATGTTTCTGATGAGCGAGCCAGTAAGCCTTTTTTCTTTTTGAGCATTCAAAAGAATGCTCAAAAAACTAAGCATAAAATCATTTTTTCCATCTTACTCTTTTCAACTAACTAGTGTTATATATAGGAAGAAAAAAAAGATTTTGCAAATGAATATCCAGGGTGAACAATTACCTGCTTATAAATGTACATGCATTATTGTAGATTTATGTACACATGTAGCATGTGGTGATTGTGATTTCCATACGATAAACTGCATTTATCAGTCACTTCTGACTATCTCACCTGCACTCTGCCTGCTAATCCATCTCTGCAAGCACAAGTTCTAATATTCCTAAACTTTCAGTCTCTAATGAAATCTGGCCTGCTGGAAAAACATTTTTTTCCTAACATGGAATTTCTCTTCTAGGTGCAGGATGAACACTAATCAGTTCTACATCAGTGACAGGTTCATGGTCCTGTTATCTTACAAGACATGCACATTTTATACAACTGAAAAAAAACAGAAAATCTCCCCCATTCTATCCAGTGATGGCTTTTGTTTCTAACCCAAAGCGATTGTGAGATATTAGACTAGGGGTGGGCAAACTTTTTGGCCCGAGGGTCACATCTGGGTATGGAAATTGTATGGTGGGCCATGAATGCTCACGAAATTGGAGGTTGGGATGCAGGAGGAGGTGAGGGCTCCAGTTGGGGGGGCAGGTGGCGGGCTCTGGGGTGGGGCCAGAAATGAGGAGTTCAGGGTGCAGGAGGAGGCTCCACGGTGGGGCAGCGGGTTGGGGTATTGGGGAGGGTGCGGGATCTGGGATGGGGCTGGGGATGAGGGGTTGGGGGTGCAACAGAGTACTCTGTGCTGGGACCGAGGCGTTCAGAGGGTGGGAGAGGGATCAGGGCTGGGGGTTGGGGCATGGGAAGGGGTCAGGGGTGCAGGCGCCAGGCGGCGCTTACTTCAAACAGCTCCCAGAAGCAGTAGCATGTCCCCCCTCTGGCTCCTATGCAGAGACACAGCTAGGCAGCTCTGCATGGTGCCCCATCCACAGGCACTGCCCCTGCAGCTCCCATTGACCACGGTTCCCGACCAATAGGAGCTGCGGGGGCAGCGGCTACGTGCGGAGCCCCTTGGCTGCCCCTACACATAAAAGCCAGAGCAGGGACATGCCTCTGCTTCTGGGAGCCGTGCGGAGCCATTGGCACACGTGGAGTGGGGCAAGCTCCAGACCTCGCTCCCCAGCGGGAGCTTGAGGGTCAGACTAAAACGTCTGTAGGGCCAGATGTGGCCCCCGGGCCATAGTCTGCCCACCCCTGTACCAGACATTAAAATCACTATTAGGGAAAAAACTATTCCAGTGTATTTAGACATTTCTGTTATTTATGAGTTCTGATTTTAAACACTTCTTAGGCCAGTAAGTACACTTTGACTAAGAGGGGGATACGACGTATCTATATATAGAAGAATACAATAAACTGAAGTTTTTACAAACTAAGACTCTGTAAAATCATTTTCCTAAAGAAGTGTGACATATCAAGTGTACATGATTACACATCCCACTTACGAACAATGCAACTGTATCAAAGGCATACTGATGAAATACACAGGCATGCACAGGCTAGCTCCCAGATAGCATGGTTACTAGTGCAATATAAATCCTAGACCATCACATATACCTCTCAGGACATATCTCAGAGAAGAGATTTAAGCACAATGACACCTCAAAGCAATGACTTCTGCCTAATGGGAATAGTAATTTCATTTAATGGAGACCCTTTCCAATGATTTAATGGTGCTTTCTGTGGGTTTTTCTATCTCACTCTGGTTCTCCTGTGTTTGCTCCTCTAACAACAGCTTTCATACTTTCATTACTCTGATGTGCGCAGGAACTAAAGGAATTTCCTCACCCTGCCTGTTAGTGGCTGCTAGTTTGCTCCTTCTACATTCATCAACTACGCATGCTGAAACAATTGCCCCTACAGCTCAGGCAGCAGGCTCAAATCATTTGGAGTCCAGAAACTATGTCCTCCAAACACTATGGGTTTGTCCAGTAATATCTATGTTGTGTTCTCCAGCTTCCCCAACAGCAGCTTTACCATGACTACTATACAGTATTTTCTATCAATCATGAGTTGTGTATGCTCAACTTGTCTGAAAGTCGGGTCCTAAATGCTCACAATGGTTTACCAGCAGCTGCAGTTTAGCTCAACCCAAAACTATGTCCCCAGCTCAGCACTCTATTCTTTCTTCAGTGCAGCAGTTAAGCATGCACTTAAGTGTTGTTCCAAATTGGAACAGACTCAAGCACAAGCTCAAACATTATGCTCAATAAGAGGCCTAAAGCACTGAAAGCTAGAACACCTTATGCTGGTGAGCATAGCTCCATTGACTTTAATGAGACTACTTGCGTGAGTAAATACTCACCATAATGAACAAAGGGATCACAGTATGGTCTCTTGGAGTGTACATGATAGTGATGGGTAACAGCGGTGCAACTGTAACTATATCCTTACAATACCCTAGCAACTGCCCTCACACAATCTACTTTGCAAACACCATTCCCCTCTATACCAAAATACAATGCTCTGAACTCTTTCCTACATTTTCAGTCAAAAATAACTAAAATGTCAAGAACACTTTAAAAACAGCGTGTTAAGAAACACAAATCTATATAAAAATACAGATCACAAGAAAGAAGGAAATTTTGACATTATAGCAGGGAATAAAAGCACTATACTAAAAGAAGTCTTTATCCTAGCGTCCTCACCAGCCCACATGCCTTGTAGTTTTGAGGGATTAAAATGAGTGACTTGCATAAAGCTACCTAAAATATTCCTGTACATATTGGGATATTTTCAAGTTACATAAGGTAAAAGCAGAGGAAATGAGATGTCTAGTTCTTTAGCTTCCACTGAGAATTTTTTGGCTGCCAGCTATGGATCTGTATTATAACTGAAGTACTAGTGACACATCGAGTTAAATCTGCCCAAGTGTTTCCACTTTAAGCCCTTTTTCAATTACTCCTAACTTTCCAATGCTTTCCACTTCGGGGCGATGAAATTTTCCTATCTTGTTTCTGCCCTGAAGAAACTTAACTAAATTGAAGGTGAAACTATGCTAGGGAAACTTCTGGAAGCAAAAGCCAGTGATTAGGAATAATACTTCACACCATGGACAAAGCAAAGTGGGAAGCTAATAAGAAGCCTCAAGACCACCTGAATTGGCACACAAAAATTAAGTGGTTTCTTTCGTCACTCTTGCCTCTCCAAGTGTAATGTAAGTGAAATCTCATTTAAAACCCATAGCTGAAGACTGACCTTCTCCACTGTGAGAAAGTGGTCAACAGAAAATAGGGCCGCACAAGGTGTGGCAGCTCATTTACATGTCTCTCTTCCCCTACAGCTACTCCCTACAATTTAGGGCATTGGATTAGGGAATGATTTTTTATCTCTGTAGCACGCCACCCTTTCTCCCGAGAAAGAACCCAGCATTCCTAACTTCCCAGGACTTGCACTGCTCAGGCAGCAATGGGTAGTTTTTGCTAGATCAAATTTATCGTAACTGAAACCAACAGTGTTCTAAAAATGTTATTTCACAGTGTCTGAAGCACCTGTATTTCTGTGGCCTTTTACTTAACTATGACAGGCTACCTGGAGCTCATAATTCATCTCTCTTAATCGATAAAAGTATGTGTTATTACTTCACTGGTGAATGAAAAACCAGCTACCTTACAGTACAATATACTTCCAATACTGCAACTCCAAACTTGGGCTGTTTCGTGTCTACAGCTTGGCAATCTGTGCTGATCTGGAAGATGAAAGCAGAGTCAGGTCAGAGCAGATTGCTCCCCAGCGATACACAGTTTGGTTAACTTGATCAAGCATTGTATTAAAGCATTCCAAATCCAGAATATGAAAACTTAAATCACTGCCTGTTGCTGCACATGCACACCCATTAAAACACACAAAGGTTATCAGTCTGGACAACCAAATGGGAAGATAATGTGTGAACAAACAAGGGCAAATAGGATTGGGGGAAAGTACAAGTTATCAAGGATTCTGTACCTCTGAGTGAATATATAGGAATTTCAGACCAAGTAGATTATTCTGTATTCTTACGGGGAAGACTAAGACGATTGTGGTTTTTTAATAGTCTCTTCATCTTTTTTATAAAAGATAATATAAGTCTAGAAAAATTGCACCCTGCGGATCTATAAACTGCAGTTAGAGATTTAAATACCACATACTGTCTATTAGTCATTTTGATCTGCTTTGGATGTTCTCTAAATCCTCCCAGTTAATGTTATCTAAAGATAAACTCAAACAACTTGAGCTTCCTATCTGAAAAAATGATAAAATTCACCATGAGTCCTCACTATTGTAGTACAGCTTCAATCTACATTGTTACTGTCTTTAAATCAAGCTTTCTTTTTTAAGTCAATCTACTGATATGAGAAAACCATTCTGTTATATAAACGAATAGACAATCCATCAAGTCCAAAAATAGTAACTTTCCATGCTGAGTACTAACCAGTCAAAACTCTCAAAATATTTTTTCTAAAATTTTACAGTAATAAAGGGATAACATTTTTTGTGGTATACAGGTACCCTGCAATGCAGGTCAGCTTGTGCTCTTGGATTTGATAATCGTCCACAGTAGTGCACTCCAAAAATCTCCATAAAGTAAATTAGGGGAATTTCTACCGTCTGATAGCCCAGATAGTTAATAAACATGTTTTATTGTTTTATTTAACCCAGTGTATTTAAATTGAAGTGTCTGGGAAAACTCTATTTGGGGTGACAGGTTGTGTGCATATTATTCTTTTAAAGAAATAATGGACCTAATATGACTTGTATTTTCCAGAAGATGCCCTAGGCAATCAATACAGGACATACATTTCTGGGGAAAGATCTAAGACTAGGGGTTTTGGGGGTCACCCTGCTGTATAATTAAGGTTGGTGACAGCCAGAGTGTAACCCAAGTGTGGCTGGCAGGCTGCAGTTACACAGAGACACGCAGGGTGTGGCTTGCATGCTGGAAGGCTGTTTGCAAGCAGCCCAGGTGGGAGCTACTTCAGCAAGGCATTGCGAGGCACCTAAGGTTGGAGAGCAGGGTGACACAGCTGCGCATTGTACCCTGGTATGTGTCATTGGCTGTAGGCAACAGATTTCTTGGTGTGTTTATTACACTGGTATTTCTATTGGACTGAAAGAAATAAAATTAAATGGATATGAAAATCTACGCAGAAATCCACACATTGGATGAAAGTCTTAATACAAGTGACAGTGAAGAAGCAATACTGCAAAAATTGATTAATATGCATAAATATCACAGAACAGGCAAATTTCCTGGACTATCTGGAAATTAACAACATAGCAATAATTGTGTGACAGAAATCAGATTAAATCATGATACGTATTGTACAGAACGCAATGCAACCATAGCGTAGAAACCACACCATTAGAATTACAGATATGATTTCATGTCTATTAAAAGATTCTTTTAATGCAGGATTGGGCAAACTTTTTGGTCGGAGGGCCACATCTGGGTGGGGAAATTGCTTGCAGGGCCGGGGCAGGGGGTTGAGGTTCGGAGGTGGAGTGCTGGATGTGGGAGGGGGTGGGGTGTGCAGGAAGGGGCTCAGGGAAAGGGGTTGGGGCAGACGAGGACTGCGGGGTGTATGAGGGGGCTCAGGAAAGGGGGTTAGGGTATAGGAGGGGTGTGGAGTGCAGGAGGGGTGTGGGGTGCAGGACGTGGCTCAGGACAGGGGGTTGGGGTGCAGGAGGGGTGCGGGATGTGGCAGGGGGCTCAGGGCAGGGAGTTGGGGTGCAGGAGTGGTGCGAGGTGCGTCTGGGGCTCAGGATGGGAGTTGGGGTGTTAGGAGGGGTGTGGCAGGTGGCTCAGGGCAGGGTGCTTGAGGGGTTCAGGCTCCGGCCCAGCGCCGCTTACCTAGAGCGACTCCAGGGTGGCAGCGGTGCGCACCAGGGCCAAGGCAGGTTCCCTGCCTGCCTGCCCCAGCCCTGCGCCGTGCCACTCCAGGAAGCTGCCGGCACCACATCCCTGCAGCCCCTGGGGGTGGGGGAAGGCGCAGAGGGCTCCGCATGTTTCCCTCGCCTGTGTATACCTCCCCTGAAGCTCCCATTGGCCACGGTAACCCATTACTGGCCAATGGGAGCTTTGGAGGAGGTACCCCCAGGCAAGAGCAGCGAGCGGAGCTCTCTACCGCCCCACCCCCAGGGGCTGCAGAGACGTGGTGTGGCCGCTTCCAGGAGTGGCGCGGAGCCTGCAGCGGTGGCAATCCCACAGGCCGGATCCAAAGCCCCGAGGGGACGGATCCGGCCTGCGGGCTGTGGTTTGCCCAACCCTGATTTAATGAGTATCTTGTTTAATACAAGCACAAAATATTGGTGCTAATTTAGGCCCATACCTTGCTTACATTTAACTTCACTCGTGTGCAGTGTCCGATTTAGGATACAACTCATGTATTTAAACTTAGCATTTTCAGGATCAGAGTTTAAACATGCTTTATACCCATGATAAAGCCAAATATACAGAAAACAAGTAATGAAAAGTTCAATAAAAGGATATTTAAAAACAAGAATAAGTGCATTAACTAGCATGTCTGATGTTAGAGTAAGAAGTTTCTTTGTATCGGCAGAAAACATGCGTAATTTGCCAGTGTAGCTTGCTACTTTGCTAAATTCCTCTTAGGGCTCTGCTCAGACAGATTTGCCCCATAATTCATCTCAAAATGAGTAAACATGGGTAATTGTATCCATAAATTTAGGTTTGCACTCACAGTTCGACAATCTCTACAAGCAAACTGAAGTTGGAGGGTAGTTTTCATGTTCAGCCTAAGATTGAATGTGCTTCATCAGTCAATGTCTGAATGCCTCATTTTTATCTCAGCAGCATAGATGGAGAAGGTGAATAACTCTTATCAAGTCAGTGAAGGCATATACCACTGTGAAAACCATGTAAGTGGTCGGCGAATCAGGTTCTTGGGTGGGTTGGTTGGTTGTTTAGATGTAGCAACTTGACCATGAAGGAGGGACAGGCGGTATGACTTAAAAAAACCCCACAAAACCAGAAACAAACACACACACAAAAACCTCTCATTCTGACTATACAAAAAACAAGAAAACCCAACATATTTTTCTTCTCAAACAGTCAAATCTGAAACTCAAATTATCCTGGACAGGTTACATTAATAGTCTGCATTAGCCGATGAGAATATTAATATTCAGATTGTGTATTTCATGGAACTAACTTTTTATTATTATTTTACTTACAAATATTTTCCCACTAGGATAAACTATTGATGTAAGGCCTAGTGGCTTTTCTCAAGATCATTTGGACACTCCTCTTGACAAATGCTCCTGAGCTGAAATGTCAATACTTGTTGAAAAGGAGGGATACCTGTAATTTACAATGGTGTTTTTAATTAATGGAAAATCCCATTATATCAATACTATTCAGAATGTAACTTTTTCTTCTGCAGTAGTTATTAAGAATAAAAATAAAAACAAAAAACAACCACGACTACCAGAAATTACTGGAAATAGACAAGTGGCAAAATGAAGCATAAAGAAAAATACTTGGGACAAAATCACAAACATAAAGCTGATACAATGCCGACTTTTTTTAAACTTTAGAATTGAAAAGTATCGTTTCCTCTGAATCTATTAAGTATGTCAAAATGCCAAATTCATACAGGTTTTATTGTAGCACAAATACACAAATTATTGTAGCACAAATACACAAAATGAGCTGAAATGGACAAAATAGGCAAAACCCTCTTACGAAGGGATTCTCATCATCTTGTTTTTCCAAGGAGAAAAATGCTTCATTACATCAGGATATTTACGATATTAACAATACAAGTTCAAAATACCTTAAATAATTGAGCTTCACAACCCCTACGTGGTTAAATATTATTTCAATTTGATTTTTTCTGATGGGGAAAGTAAGACAAGGTGGTTAAGTGACTTGACTAAAGTCACACTGATAGCAGCAGGACTTGGGATTAGAACTCCAAATTTGACGGTTTCCCAACCTTGCACAGACCAGTATAACATGCATAACAATATGAAATTCTTTCCTCCTCCATTTTATGCTTGAAACATCTGTCTATGGGTTAGTACTGCTCCCATTCAATACAACATGTGAGGAAAAACTGTAGACAGATCCATACTCTACAGTAGAAAAAACAAATATATGGGCATAATAACGCACTGCATTTTTGGTAATTATGGAACAACTCCCTGCTTTTGTTTATAGAATTATAATACCCAAAGAGTTCACCTAAAATTCAGTGTGTAACTTAAATGTTTATGTAGTATCCAAAGCATGCTTCATGCTTTACAAATAAATAAGGGGTCTAGCACCAACCTCTACTGAGTTTATAATCCTACATAGTGGTTTTGGCCATTCTTTTCAACAGCAAAACAGGAATTAAAAATAAACAGAGTTTGAAAAAGAGTTAGAGTATTTCACTCATAAATGGAATAAAGTTCCCAGCAAGAGTTCTGTGTACAGAGGAAAATGCCAAGAAACATGGATTACAAAGGAGACACACCGAAAACTAGGTGTATGGTTTAATAATTTGGCATTATTCTCACACTACCTGCCCAGAAAGGCATTAAACTTCAATACAGTATAATATGTATGTATGTTCTAGAGATAGATGACAATGCTCTCAATTGAATTGTGTCAAGGTTCCTTCCCCACTCTGAACTCTAGGGTACAGATGTGGGGACCTGCATGAAAGACCCCCTAAGCTTATTCTTACCAGCTTAGGTTAAAAACTTCCTCAAGATACAAACTTTGCCTTGTCCTTGAACCCTATGCTGCCACCACCACGCGTCTTAAACAAAGAACAGGGAAAGAGCCCACTTGGAGACATCTCCCCCACAAAATATCCCCCCCAAGCCCTACACCTCCTTTCCTGGGGAAGGATTGATAAAAATCCTCACCAATTTGCATAGGTGAACACAGACCCAAACCCTTGGATCTTAAGAACAATGAAAAAAAGCAATCAGGATCTTAAAAGAAGAATTTTAATTAAAGAAAAAGTAAAACAATCACCTCTGTAAAATCAGGATGGTAAATACCTTACAGGGTAATCAGATTCAAAACACAGAGAATTCCTCTAGGCAAAACCTTAAGTTACAAAAAGACACAAAATCAGGAATATACATTCCATTCAGTACAGCTATTTTACTAGGCATTTAAACAAAACAGAAATCTAACGTGTATCTAGGTAGATTACTTACTAAGTTCTAAGACTCCCTTCCTTTTCTGTTCTGAGCAAAAACATCACACAGACAGACAGAGACCCTTCCCCCCACCCCACCCCCCGCCGCCCCAGCTTTGAAAGTAACTTGTCTCCTCATTGGCATTTTGGTCAGGTGCTAGTGAGGTTATCCTAGCTTCTTAACCCTTTACAGGTGAAAGGGTTTTGCCTCTGGCCAGGAAGGATTTTATAGCACTGTGGACAGAAAGGTGGTTACCCTTCCCGTTATATTTATGACAAATTGTTACTTGATACAATGCTAAGAACATTACCAGGGATGTCCTCAGCTATTGTAGAGTGAACTTTAATGCACAGTCATTCATTAATTTCACCCTCATTGCCAGCTACAATACTCTCTCGATGTTTCTTTTTTTTCCTGCCACATTCACTACTTATGGTGGTTAATGGAGAGGAAGGAAGGAAGAAGGAATCTCACTACTGAAGGTAGTATTCATCAATAGCTGACTTGTGAAGGCATGCAATCTTCATTTTTACATCATTTGTCTATCCAGATGGATGTGTTGGCTGCATAGTACTGACACAGATTCCACACTTAAACAATCGGTCTCAGACACTGAACAGAAAAAATATATATTATTACACAGTGCAGTGTGGAATGGTATGTATGAATTTAGGAGAAAATCCTAAATAGACCACTGTATCAAACAACAGAGGGAACTGGGTTAGTATTGTTTGCTCAGAAGAATGGACCCAATACTCTCAATAAGAAGCTGTTTGTTCTCTGCTCCTGGTTCAGTCTGCATTCCCAGTTTATTGGTCAAGACACGAAATTAAGATCATCACAAGATAAAACTCAATATTCTACCAGTAGATCTTCCAAGTTCTACTTTAAATCCCAAGGATCTTTAACCTTCTTCCCCATTCCCATTACTTCCCTTTTCCACTCTCCAAGAGACCTATGTTGCAACAGCACTTTTCAGGTCAAATTCCTGATCCTGCAATCAGGAGGGTTCCAGGTGGATGACAGGCTCCACCCAAGTGGATCCAACAGCAGGACTGGGCCCAAGAAAACAATGAATGTATCTTCAAAGAGATTTTTTGATAGCAACATTGTGTCCTTCCCTTTGCCTTCTTTTCTCCAAAAAGTATGCTAAGTGAGATAGTGATTTTTAGGTATTTATGAATTTGAATGCATCTCCAACTCTCTCATGCTCAAAAATATCCTGTTTGCTCACTGACTTCTATTTCCAACTTAATCAATGGGGCACAAATCTAATGTTCTGTTGCAATGGTGTCTCGAGTCATTAAGTCCAGGATAATATAATAAAAGGCTTCAATATCAGTTCAACTGGGAAAATATAATTCCTTTAAAAAGAAAAGAAAAGAAAAAAAAACACCACCACCACAGACAAGTTATTTGATCCACACGGTGCTCTATTCCAGTGAATTTAAGCTATTCCTTTTCTGGATTTGACATAAGAAAACTTATTGAGAAAACACATTAAATGGACTGTAATGGAAGCAATCTCTATCACATGAATGACTTGCGTTCTGGTACTAGAACATCTGTTTGCTATCCAAATGTCATGAAGGATAAATTTCAAAACTGCATGACTGGTACTATCTTTTGGCCATCTCCAACGCTCCATACTCAAGTAAAATTCCCATTGATTCTAATGAGTTCCTTGGGTAAGGACTGCAGAAGTAGGCACTTTACTTCTTATTGTAACAAAATACACCATGTACCAAAAATAAAATTGTATATGTTGCAACATTAGCAATGTATATTATGATTCCCAGAAAAAATCTTTGCTTAATGTTTGCAAAGACATGCCCATATCATATAAGACAGTGAGAGAAATATTCAACATTCATCTTGAAGTATTTACAGAAAAATATTGATCGACCCATGAAAGCAAAGCACAGCAGAGCCTATAAAGGTCATCTGTGATTTCTTCTTAGGAGCTTCTAATAAAATATGTATTCAGTGTCTGATTGATAATGGACTCTAGCTGTTAATGATAAATGTGGGTGGGTGGGGTTTCTAATGTTAATATGTAGGTTGCTTTCAAAGCATTATGTAGCAATGGTCATAGTAATTGTTCCATTTTTGATCCCTAAATTAAAACTAGGGCTGGCTGGAAAACAACAATTCCAGTTGGCATAGAATTTGGAGGTTTCAACATTTGATTTTGCTCCAAATCAGGACAATACAGGCTATTTGAAAACTCTCATGACAAAGAGGAGAGATCCCGCAGACTAGTCCAGTGGTTACGGCACTCAGTTGGGATCTGATAGAGCTAGGGTCAAGTTCCCTTTCCTCCTGATTTGGAACAAAGAGTCAACCCTGACTCTCCTCTACCCCAGGTACATCTCCTAACCTCCAGACTATTGTTTATGCTGGGTTGGGGGAGCTTCCCTCCCTCTCTTCTGCTGTAGCTGTTCCATTGTGCATGTTCACTGAGCCAGAGAGACGGACTCCCAGTGGTGAAGGTACCACATCAGGCAGAGCAGGGACTGGTGTCTCCCACTTCTCTAGTGAGTGTCCAAACCACCAGGCTGCAATCTCTCTCCCTCTCACAACCTTCACCCCCATGCTTAACGTGAGAAAGTTTTGTCAAAACTGGTGCATTTCCATGGAAGCTTTTGACAAATTGGCATTTTCCAGCAAAAAAAGTCTTTTACTGAAAAATTCCAAACTCACTCTATTTAAAAGAATCATTTGCTAACGTGTTCAAGCTGGCTAACCTATCTTTTTTCTGATACAAATACTGCCTATGTTACTTCAGGTCACAGGCTATCAAGGAAGAAACAGTACGTATGCAAAGAACCACATCTAACTTGAGAGCCTGCTTCACATTTCATATCACCTGTTCACTCTACCATACACGAACCCATGGGTGAGGGAAGAGAGGTTGACAAAGGATGTTATCTATATTAAAAGCATTTGTTGACCAAAGATTGCTTCCACCACCATTATTCACTCTGACAAGAACCTTAAGACCCAAGTAGTCCCTATCAATGTTGATGGGATTACTCAAGTTCAGTTACTAATCACTGTGAATAAGGCAGAAGACTCTAGCTCTATTTTAAATAACCAGTGAGGATGATAAGTCTCAGTTTTCTTTAATTTCAACAAAACAAGACAAAGAGTAAGACCTAACTGAGAAGTTATACCTAAAAATGCAAAACAAAACAAAACACTCCACCCCAGGCCTCAGTTACATTACACAGGCACAAAGGTACCTAAGCCATGTGTCAAGGTTCCTCCCCACTCTGAACGCTAGGGTACAGATGTGGGGACCTGCATGAAAACCTCCTAAGCTTATCTTTACCAGCTTAGGTCAAAAACTCCCCAAGGTACAAAATATTCCACCCTTTGTCCTTGGATTGGCCACTACCACCACCAAACTAATACTGGTTACTGGGGAAGAGCTGTTTGGACACGTCTTTCCCCCAAAAATACTTCCCAAAATCCTTGCACCCCACTTCCTGGACAAGGTTTGGTAAAAAGCCTCACCAATTTGCCTAGGTGACTACAGACCCAGACCCTTGGATCTTAAGAACAATGAACAATCCTCCCAACACTTGCACCTCCCCCTTTCCTGGGAAATGTTGGATAAAAAGCCTCACCAATTTGCATAGGTGACCACAGACCCAAACCCTTGGATCTGAGAACAATGAAAAAGCATTCAGTTTTCTTACAAGAAGACTTTTAATAGAAATAGAAGTAAATAGAAGTAAAGGAATCACCTCTGTAAAATCAGGATGGTAGATACCTTACAGGGTAATTAGATTCAAAACATAGAGAATCCCTCTAGGCAAAACCTTAAGTTACAAAAAAGACACACAGACAGAAATAGTCATTCTATTCAGCACAGTTCTTTTCCCAGCCATTTAAAGAAATCATAATCTAACACATACCTAGCTAGATTACTTACTAAAAGTTCTAAGACTCCATTCCTGGTCTATCCCTGGCAAAGACAGAATATAGACAGACTGAGACCCTTTGTTTCTCTCCCTCCTCCCAGCTTTTGAAAGTATCTTGTCTCCTCATTGGTCATTTTGGTCAGGTGCCAGCGAGGTTACCTTTAGCTTCTTAACCCTTTACAGGTGAGAGGAGTTTTCCTCTGGCCAGGAGGGATTTTAAAGGGGTTTACCCTTCCCTTTATATTTATGACACCATGTTTTTAAGGCACCACTGTGATTCATAAAACCCCTGCTTGGTTGCTACCTAACTCTGTAGGTGCCTAAAACCACTGTGGGTCTCCATCCATCTCTCCAGTTGAATTTGTTTCACTTTAATTGAATAATTAACTATTAATTGGTCCAGAGAAAGAGTGAGAATCATGCTATAGGCCAGTACTTAGTGCACTCACCTAAGAGGTGGCAGATCCCTCTTCAAATCCCTTCCCATTAGACAGAGGGAAGACTTGAACCCCTGGTCTCCCAGCTTTAGCACTGAGCTAAAGTTAATAAAGGGAACACCTCCTCTCTCCACTCCTCCCTGGCAGTTGTGTGTGCAGTTAGGCAGTCTCTCCAGTCTACCAGATTGGACCCCATGAGAATGATATTGCGGGTTTCTCCCACCATATTCTCCTGGTTTCTGGATTACTTGCACAGATAGACACCTCCTGCAGCCCAGACTTAAGCACTTATCTCTGTGAGAGGGATGGAGCTTAGAACACACTCGTCTTGTCAGCATCTCCCATTCACTAGCTTAGGCAGTTCCCACCTAGCATGCTGGCTTTTGTGGACTGCATTCTAAGGCATCTCTCTCTCTCCCCATTCATTGTATAGGGACCCAAGATGTCTAACTCAGGCTTTGTGGATCACAGTGTTTGTCCTGTGATTTTCTGTGGGTTTAAGTTAGATGTGACGATACTCAGGCTGCAACACCCAAGCTCCTCTGTAGGCCTTGACCCAAATTCCAAATTTAAAAAAAGGTAATCGTTTTCTTCAAACATTTTGATAATATTCTTCCAGATGTAATATAGTTAAGGATTCATGATCTCATTTCACTTTATGTAATGCATAACTAGCGACAAATAAAACAGTTTTTCTTCTTAGTTCTCAACGGACTTTAAAAGTCAAAATGCTCAAGTCCTGTATACACCCCAGTAATACACACACAGAAACACACACACCAGCAAAAAAGGATGCAACTGTGTCCCCAAATTATGACAGTAAGGTGCTAATATAACTGATATGTAAGTACATTTGCTTAGGACTAATAGACTTGACTTAAGTTTGGACAATGGCTCTCAAGATTTCTTCCCACACTTTTGCCAATACACTCTGTGATGGGGTATCTGCTCCACACTGGCAGAAGAGGGGTTAAAAGCAGCCCTAGGTAGGCTGCATGGGAGGCAGCCAATCAGAGAAGGGCTGAGGGGAGCAGCCAATCAGGGCAAAGTAGGCCCATATAAAAAGGGAGCTACAGGACAGAGGAGGTCCCTGAAGGGCTGAGAGAACTGCCAGCACCATGGACAGAGCAGGGGGAGCTGCCAACAGGGGCCGGGGGGGAGCAAGAGATAGCTCTTGGCCAGCTGTTGGGGATTGCAGACTGAGGCCCTGATGCAAGGGCAAGGAGGGTGCTGGAGCCACATAGGAAGTGGCTAGACCGTGGACTGCAGTTTGCCACTGAAGGGAGTGGCAGGAGAGTAGACTGCAAGTTCCCCCAGAAGGGGGGCGGGGGCACACAGAGTGTGGCACAGCTAGAGGGCAGTATCACTGAAGAGAATGCCATGGTCCTGAGAGTGACATGCATCCAGGAACAGAGGTGACAGTGGGTGAGACACTACCAGAAGAGAGTGCAGCGCGAATTCCCCAGCCAGCCAGCAGGAGGCACCGCAGTGATGAGTTACACCCCGTCACACACCCCAATCATGACCTATAATACCCTGGCTATTGCAGTGTGGTCTCTCTGTTAAGCAGATTCCTAATGAAATAGAATTTGGACCCAAGCCATCGAAAGGTTAGTGAATCAAATTCTTCTGAACATATTCTTGGAATTATCTACCATTCATATGACTGATAACTCCCTGTTATGTTGATTAATTTCTGTATCACCTAAGTAGCTACAATTTTGGAATCTAAGGCAGAGGTTGCCTCCACAACAATCTATGTCGCCATTACTAAGACTCAGCGATCACTTTTTCAAATAAAACGTTTACACATCTCTATTGAAGGATCATATCTTGCTTTGGTAGAAGAACCCATGCCATTATTTAACAGATCTTTTTCCACCTCTAACTTCTATGATGCTAAATATCTGCACTTCATGTTATTTCTTATTTAGGCCACATCTAAACTACAAACATTTGCCAGCACAACTATGCCAGGTGGAGGTGTGATTTGTGAATGATAAAACTTTGCTGGCAAAAGCCCCTAGCGTAGATGCACTTATGCTAGCAAAACAGAGCTTTTGCTTTTTTCACTCATCTGAGTGGGGGGAGCGTACTGAAATAAGGTGTGTCCACACTAGGAGTGCTCTACTGGTATAATATGTTGGTATAGGTATACAAGCACAGGGCTCCTAACGTAGACCTGGCTTCCTTCTCCTAACACTACAGATTTATACGCTGTATTGCTCATCTAGCTATAGAGCATACTGTGCAGTGATGAATTTGGCAATACACAACAGCTTTTTATTTAAGCAATTACCTTGTCACAATGTAAGGTACACAATACAGACATTATAACAAAGCTGCCTGACTGTGAGCAAAGTTCATATTGCAACAACATTAGCAGACCTAAGTGATGCTGGATTTTTTTAAATGAATAGGGTGAAGAAAGAAAGCTATAAAATATGAGATCATGGAGTTTTCTCCAATTCAAAAGGTTTTCAAAAGCATTGTTTGTACATTGTTGTTGCTCAATTTTGACTACACAGTGACCTGAGCACTTTGGCAGAGAGATGGGTTTATAAATGTTATTTAATTTGTGAAAAAACAGTGTGGTATAATGAAGTTTTCTATTAACTATCCAATCTTTCCTTCTTTAAAAATAAAACCCTAGTCCAAAGGCTACCTCACAATCAAACATTGCTGTCCACAAAAGTGCTCACTTGGTTAGATTTTTTTTTAAATCAGCAGACAAGAATGTCGTTCCCCAGGGTGTGTGCGCTGTGCAGCCCTGGCTCAGTGCGCTCATCCCTAACAGCTTGCCGACAGCACAGCAGCCTGACCCTGGTCTCCACCAGCCTTGGTTACGACTTGCAAGATGCCCCTAAGCCTCCCCCGAGTCCCTGATTTCCTCCAAAGCCATCGACCCTGAAGTGCCCAGGTCTTTCCTGGAATACTCAAAGAAATATTAAGGTTCGTTGTGTCGGAGCAGAATTTTATAATTGTACAGTAAGAACAGAGGTACTAATGTATGTCTTGATTTCATTTTACCAGCCACCCCGTTTGAATAGAAGAAAGGAATGACCCTCTGGGACATCGGTAGAAACGCATCTGACAGACAGACAGACAGTGTCTGTCCTGATGTTAAGGCAGGGACAGACCAGAACAATCCTTATGACTGATTACGGTCACCCTTTTGTTTTAGGAGAAGTTATAATGTCTACTATGGTTTCCTATATGTATTACAAATTAGGCACTCTAGTTAAATATACATACCTTTGTTTTAAGGTTTAGTAAGTAAAAGACAGGATCTTGTATTGTGTCTATGTTAAGGAGATTCAAAATAAACTGACACTGTATTCTCAAAGGTCTCTGTAAAAAGAATGTTTGTGTCAATAAGGAATGTATGCATCAGGAAAAGATAAGGTGTGAAGACCATTATTATAGCCAGATGGTCAAGGAAGAAGGAGTGAAGAGACTTAACGACACCAGAGAATCATCAATGCGCATTCATAATGAAGGAAGGGCAGATTGACGACCCTGAGGTGAAGGCTGGCACCCCTAAAGACAAGACAATTGATTAAATCGAAACCAGGACAGGATGACCCTCTCAGAGGTGTTTTGAAATGTTAACATCACCAATTAAGAAGTAACAGGTCACAAACTGACACAGCAAAATCCATAGACTTCAAAAGAGAAAAAAGACTATAAGAACGGGGTGCTTGTCCATGGGACTTTGGGTACGTCTTGCCACACTCCAGGAGCATCGGATCACGACCGACAGAGCCCTGGTCCCCTCTGAGACCAATCTGGCTGGCCACTAGATTGATCCAGACTCTGGATTGGTAACTATACACATCAACTGGCAGAGTGTGTGTGTGTGTGATTGAAAAAGCATATGCTAACTGTTGTATTCTCAATAAATGCGGTGTGCTGCCTTCTCCCCTATAAAGATCCCGTGTGCTTCTTATAAGTATAACAGTTGCACCTTAAAAGAGACAAAAGGAGAGCTTCTCATTTTAACTGGAGTTAACAATCACTTCAATTCCAATACACCTCTGGGTTAGTTTAGATTAAAGTAAAACAAGTTTATTAATTAAAGGATATAGGTTAAGTGATACCAAGTACAAAGTAGAATGGGTTACAAACAAATAAATGTGAGAACACGCATCTAAAAGTCTAAAACTTAATCTAGCGAGTGACAATCTTTGTTCAAGATGGTTTTTGTCTCATTCACAGTCAGCTTTTCACTGGCCAGCCTGACCAGGACCTGTTGCAGAGATCAAATTGATTGATTTCTTTGTCTCTTTAAGATGAAGGACAACTTAGGGGTTTGCTCCCCATCTCTTTATAGCTCAATGAACCTTTGAATGTATGCTCCTGAAGGGTAACCCCAGATAAAGTTCATTAGTTCATGCTGAGTAAAGGAACCCTGAGGTCTGGAAGATAAGACTCCATGCTGGTTCCTCCCCTGCTTGTGATTGCCGCTATTGTACTATCTCTTCCTGCTGCAGCCTCCAATACAAATTGAGAGTCCACTGAATTTGTTCACACCTGGTTTGAGGTGTCGGCCTCTTTCCTTTGTCTGGAAAAAGGCTGTTTATCAATTCTCCTTGAGATGCCTGGTTTAACCACCTTAGAGGTCAGGTCTACACTACAGACCTATATGGGTATAACTATGTCGCTCATACCCGAGCAACATAGTTACACCGACTTTACCCCCCGTGTAGACAGCACTGTGTTGATGGGAGAGCTTCTCCCATCAACATAACTACCACTTCTCCCGTCAGCGTAGTAGCGTCTTCACTAAAGCGTTGCAGATGTAGCGCTGTACGTGAAGGCAAGCCTTTAGTCACACATTTCGAAGCATAATATCAGGGATACAGCATTGTTACATATATTTTATAATTATATTATTGACCAGCATATCAGTTAGCTTTCAAATGACACCACACAAGGCATATTTTGTACAAAAAGCATTGCAGTAGCGTGTAGGGTGTAAATACAGGGGTGCTTAGAATCACAGTAATATGGATTTTTTAAGTACTAAATTTGGACAATCCCTTAAAATTTCTTTCTACTGAATAATATTTTGATCTCATGATTTCCAAGTTTCAAACACTACAAAGTTATTCCATTTTGGCAAAGAGTAAGACAGACTATTTCTGTTTTATCTAGTCACTAGAGCAGTAAAGCAACCTCTTGGTGACTCAGTCCAAAAGAACCATTTCAGGTGTCAGAGTAACAGCCGTGTTAGTCTGTATTCGCAAAAAGAAAAGGAGTACTTGTGGCACCTGAGAGACTAACAAATTTATTTGAGCATAAGCTCACGAAAGCTTACGCTCAAATAAATTTGTTAGTCTCTAAGGTGCCACAAGTAATCCTTTTCATTTCAGGTGTGAGAACTGAGATGAAAATAGAAAAAGAGATAAGAGCCAACACTTAAACAGCTAGTTTGTTTTTTTTCAAAATGTGATTTTTCTCTGAATCACACAGGAGAATGAGCCTTCTTGTCAGCAAGCGTTCGAGGTGCTCTCCACCTGCATGCAATCCTTACTTGAGTGGACAGGAAACAAAATATCTGACAATATCCTAGTAATAATTAGCTGAAACTGAAGCAAGAAACTCAGAAATTAAAAAACAAAAAGCAATGACACAAAAAAATCTTTAAAAATTGCTTCAAATGATTTCCTCATTGCAAACCAGTTTCGAAGTTATTGCCCACATTAAAACCTTTAGTGGCTCTCTTAGTAAGGAGAATGAAGTAAGCTACTGATGAGAAACTTCAGAGAACTCTGTTTGTGTTGACAATATATTAGTTGGGAGTTTACCTAGGCACAGAAAGAAGCTTCAGGCTGGGTACCTCGCTTGCTTCAGCTCTTTTAAAAATTCCACTCTAAATGTTCTAGGTATGCCTGATCTATCTGAAAAGAAACTCCAAGGAGAGAAAATCACATTGAAGTCTACCAGAAAAGAATAGCTTTTCAGGGGTAAGGTTGGCAGGGAAGGTGGACGGCTCATGTAGCTAATTCAAAACACTTAAAGCTACAGAAATATCTCTGAAGATAATTTGAGCCGAATCCTGCCATGGAGGCAAATGGCCAAGATTTATCCTACTTAAAACAAAACAAACAAAAAACCCCACCTCTCCTGCAAATGAGCTCAGGACTAATGATTTTGAGCGTTCAACCTGAAACACTTTAAAGGGGATCTGAGTTTTAGAGTTTCTGAAAATCAGGGTCCCTTTAAGATGTCCCTAGTTGGATACACAAAATCTGAGGCATCTAAGTGTCAAATTTTAGCCATGCTTCTTCTGGGAAGGGAACTTGTGTTTGGTTTTATAAAGCACATGCATTTTCAGAGCTATATAACATTTAAAATAATAATAAAATAGCCCTCATATTACTTGGCTTTCTACTCAAATTTTGCATTTTTAAAAGGAAATATGGAAGTGATGATTTACTCCTCTACACACTTGTGTGCCAGATTGTGGCACTACTTAGAAAACTGCAGCTGCTATCAACTTCAAAGTGAGGGCAGAAGTTGGTCCTTCATTTATATGTTTAGAAGATAATGCAAATGCAGATGAAAGGATCCTATAAATAGATAATGCAGGATCCAGAATGTTGACACATAGGCAACTGCTACCTCAATATGAAATTTTTAAAAAAGGTTAAAATTTTAGCCAAACAGATCATTTCTATCTATACATTCTGACAAACAGACTCGAGGACATTCTCTGGTAAGTAAAGGGAAGAGTAAATGAAGCAGGAACCATGATCAGAAAAAGGTATCAACCATTACCTGAAAATTGTACTGAATAAAGCTGAAAGTTAGATGCACAAAATGTTCATCCCCATAACTGATGGACAGCTGGCCATTTGAATATCTGTTTCTTGTTAAGATTAATCTTACAGTAATCTAGTTTGACTATTTGGGGGCTTTATATCAGAATCTGCTTAACTTTATCTCTTTGCTTGCCCTTTAAATGTTGCCCTTTAATGGGTTTATTTACAACTGGAATATATATGCTTAGCTCAGGGGAACTTCCCTTTTCCTCTAAGTGTGGGCCACTGGTGTTTCTCCAGACAGAAGCAGGGTACCTCTTCTCTAAAACTGCCATCCACTTTACTTTTTGTTCCCCTAACTCAGCCCTTTTGCCCTAGAACTTTTAACAACCTCAAATCAAACTACAATAAACAATTTATTGTTGCAGTTCTTGATATCCTTTGTTGCCCTTCCAACCAGGATATCTGGATATTTTACTGAAAACATCCTTTAATGAAAAAGCTAAAAAGATTATGGGCATATTATCCCTTGACACGTAGAGCAGCCATTGGTGGGGAAAAGAGGCATGAAAAATAGGGCAGTCTAAAAAGAAATGTAGCATCCCAGCCACTTAACAGAGAGTTTCTCATTGGAACAGGAGTCAGAATGTCTAATTTAATTGAGATAGGGACATTCATACAAGGAAGAGGCAAATGAAGTGTTTATCCAAATACATTAAAATCCCCCTCATTTACTGCTCCTGGAAATACATTGCACAATGTCGAGGGCCAGATCCTCAGATGATGTAAACTATTAGAACTCCATTGAAGCCAAGGATCCGGCCCTTTCTGTGTAACCAAACCCATAATAATCAGGTGGTAGGGGAAGGAAGGGTACTGGGAGGGAAGAAGATAGGAGGGGAATGGGAAATATGAGAGGTAGCAGAGGAAGTTGGTGGATTGAGAGACATGTCAGCTCTGAATTCTCCCATTCCGTGTGTTGGGATCTAGGGGAACCTGACCTCTCTGCAGGGGTCTGAGCCCCTCCTCCCTGCCCAGTGTGCGTTCCTGGACCTGGGGCACTCTGCTCCTCTTGAGATGTCAGAGCCCCTTTCCCTGCACTCTGTGTGAGCTGGGATGTGGGTGGAATGAGGGTAACGTAAGTTTAAACAGCTGCAATCCAAAAAATGAATAGTTAAGAGACACATCACCCCTGGGTGGGGTGGGGTGCTGGCCAGCCAGAGTGTGAGGGGGAGCAGCCTGGGTGGATCTGGCACATGGCAGGAGAAGCGTGGATAAACCAGGGGCAGGAGTCCCAGCTAGAAGTGGGTAGCAGGAGTGAGGGCCCAGCTCAGTGTGCAGCCCGGGCTACATAACCCAGGTACTGTGCAGCCCTCCAGTAAGCTGCTATCTGTGGTATGTGCATGCAGCAGCACAGGGCAGGAGACAGCAAGGAACAACTTCTTATGTTTTAATGGCTTCTCCATTGCCAACAAATGGCTTTGACACACTTAAAGTTAAACAACAACCATTAATAAAACCATCAAGAGTTTGGGACATAGGTCAGCCCTGGGATTTCTCTCACCAGCCCCGTTAGTAACTGCACACTGCAAACATTTCAGAACACAACCATTATCTTCATTCCTCTATAACAAAGCCTTGTGGAAAGGCCACCGTACTAGGCCTATTCTGAGCTCTATCACTGGCTTGCGCAATGACCTTGGGCAAGTCACTTCATCTCTCCGTGCCTCTGTTTCCCATATGTAAACTAAGGATAATGATATACAGTTCTTTGAGAACTACTGATAAATTGCACTATATATGAACTAGGTCTTTTGATTATTATCTAGCCACAGAAAAGTATCAATTGCAAAATGAGATGAGAACTACAACTGCCTCAGTGACCATGAAGTCCTACCAACAAACCTTTCGCTTGCTGTTTAAAAAACTAGGAAATGAAATGGCAAAAAACTTTGTTAAAGCAGAATTAAGGGGGTCCGGTGAAAGCTCATGCCCCTCAAGAACATCAAATTCAGCAAAACTCAAACTTCTGAAAACCAGGAAATACAGACTTAAGGTAAATGCCAACATAAACTTAACTCTGCTCCCCTGGAGCTGGCAATCGTCACTGGGAAATAAGTGCATTCACTCTAGCTGCATTCACTGTGTTAGGTGTAACTGTACTGAATGGTGAAGGAACAAGTTGGAGCAACTTGGAAGAGTTGTAATTGTGATATGAGGAGATCTGGGTCTGAATCCCCCATGTGTGTTCTTCTCCAGGGAAAGAGGTGCACATGTACCTTGAGGTTCCAATCTGCATTATTTCAATACAGAATTGTGTAGATCGTGTCAGCAACAGGGCACAGGGGTCTTTTTGCCCTGGGTACTGTCAATAGTGAGGTGGGATATGACAGAAGTCTGTGGATTTAATGAGGGAGAAGGGAAAGTACAGGGGTAGATGGTATTCTGTGAGTGAGCATGAAGCAGGTGCCAAAGGGTATGAAGTGGTTAAATTTGACAAGTGTGGTATTATGTTGGGGCAGCAGGCTCAGCCTTTGAGCACAGGGCAAGTGCAGGTAATGCCAGTGCATTACAGTGAAAAGTCAGAGTGGGAGTGTGTGTGTGTTATGGGCACACTAACAGTTAAGGTTGTGTGGGTGTTGTTTTTTAACTTAACTCTGTATTTCCTGATTTTCAGAAGTTTAAATTTTGCTGAATTTAAAAAAAAGGGGGGGGTGGGGGCAAAAAAACCCCACAAAGTAGCTAATAGATACTTGGCAATATCAGATGCAGGAAATCTCATCTCTAGGAGCTATACAAGGTATATCTTAACGTCACTTTATATACAGATCTGCACATAACTATTGTAACAATCACACACTGTCTTTGTGAACCCTCATTACTATTTACTTCTGTGGATATTCATCATTAATTATTCCACTGCTACTAACTTAGAATCAAAATAGTTTTAAGATGGAGTCTGCATCCATAACAATGGGGAAGTCGAGCCGAAGGCTAGGTTTTGATTCTTAATCATGACTGATATCCCTATGATTAGCAAAGAAGCCTGCAATCAACCCAGATAGATTGCATAGTTGCTCCATTGTTCTTTGCTGTCCACCCTTTTTAGAAGAAAGCGGCCTGCCAGACGTGCTCTGCGAAAAGGTAGTTGTCCCTGCAGCAATCACACTAAAATACAAAGTACTGCTAATTACAATACAATCAAAGCACAAGTCCCTGGGCTCACCATCTCAACTACGTACAAATGAGATTTTCTGTTACCATGAACTCCTTCCATTAGCTTATGTCACCTCTCACAGCACCCCATGTGCAAATGTTATAAGAGTACTTTACAGGTTGACAGTTTGAGTTAGCAACTGTGGAGAAAAAAGCTTGACAAGTGTGTGGGAATGTCATGAATATCTTTTCTGTGAGTTTAGCCCCTAATAAAGCCTGGCAGCTTTTACCTGAAAATGTAGATGTCCAAGAAGTGCAAAATTGTCAGATTAAGAGAACCAGCACTCTAACTTTACCAACAAAATAAATACAAGAAAATGCAATTGTGATGATTAGCTGCAGCAGGGATCCCTCTGGAGGAAGAAATAACCTCATTTGCATACAAAGTAGCTCTACAGAAGAAAGCTTCTTATTTACAAGGTGTATTTTATATTTCCTTACCATTGAAGGTTTTCCAACCTTGAAATGTGTAAGAACATTTGGAGCTAAATTTTCCTTATGTCTATTACAGATGCACTGGGGGAAGGGAAGGGGAAAGCATGTACAATACACAATTGTGGCATTTAAGAAGCAGTACACACGTTATGAGGAGAATAACTATACTATCACAATGCAAAGAAATCCAGTCACAAATAAATAGGGCCTAAGAAATAAATGGTGCAAGCACACCTCTATGGAAGAAGCATATGGGCAAGAAGTAATGGTCAACCAGAAACCCAGCAAGCATATATGCAGCCATGTGAAGTTCATGCAATCCACCAGTAATGGTAGCCATGAGTAAGGCTAGGCTTATGTCACGGAGGTCATGGAAGTCACGGAATCCATGACTTCCAGAGACCTCCATGACATTCTCTGCTTCAGCCCCAGGAGCTGCAGGACACTGGAGCTGACAGCCAGTGGGGCCCTGGCAGGGTTCCAGTGACAGCAGCAACAAGGGGCCCCCTGCAAAGTTCCAGCGACAGCTGACAGACTCCTGAGGGGGCCCCCCTAAGGGTTCCGGCGACGGCCTCGTGCAGGGAGAGGGTGACGCCTTGGGCGAGTGGCTCAGGTATCCTGTTTTCTCTTTGGGAAATATGGTCACCCTGCAGCTCCCAACCACCGCAGGCGGAGGGGGAACCCCACAGCTCCCAGCCACCACAGTGGTGGGGGAAACCATGGAGCTGCAGCAGCAAAAGTCACACACAGGTCACGGCTTCTGTGATTTTTTTTTTGTTTTTTGCCTGTGACCTGTCCATGACTTTTACTAAAAATAAACATGACAAAATCTTAGCCTTAACAATGAGATAGTAGCTATGAAAAGCCGCAGTAATGCTCTCACAACACACCAGAGCAGTCCAATATCTCCTCCTCGACAACAACAACAGGATTTTTGCCTGACACGCTATACGTATGCTGCTGCACATGCTCGGCTGCCTTTTGCACATAAGTAGCTGTATCCTGGCCTTATGGGCAAAAGCTAGTGCGGTGGAACAAATGGCTTATTGCCAACTGTGTACCTAGTAAAAAGAGGCACTCTCTTTTCACTGAGCAGAATGCTGTAAGAGGGGCTAACTATTAACATCTGTATTGAGGTAGCACCTCGCTGTCCTAATCAGTCCCCCTTTCTGCTAGGTGCTATACAAAGACATGTTAAGAGGCACTCCATGCCCCCAGCAGCTGCACTGCAATTTACTCTATGCAGGATTAAAATATTCATAGCTGCTATGGCTACATGTATAAACAGGGGGGCAGTAAGCAGAAGTAGGGATTATACCTTTGTGTACAGCATCGGTGAGCCATACTGCACATAGTCCTGGTGTCCACATTTTTAAAAAAAGGATAGTGAAAACTTGGAGAGGTTGTAGGGAAGAGCCACAAAAATAATTCAAGGACTGAAAAAAATGCCTTGCACCAAAAGACTCAAGGAGCTCAAGCTATTTATGTATAAAAGAATGAGAGGTGATTTGAGTACAATATAGAAGTACCTTCATGAGGAGAAAAATCCAGATACTAAAGTGCTTTCATCTAGCAGAGAAAGGCATAACAAGAACCAATGGCTTGAATTTAAAGCCAGACAACATTTAAATTAGAAAGAAGGCACTTTTTTTTTTAAACAGTGAGAGTGATTAACCACTGAAAGAAAAGGAGTACTTGTGGCACCTTAGAGACTAACCAATTTATTTGAGCATAAGCTTTCATGAGCTACATTCACTTCATCGGATGCTGAAACAAACTACTAAGAGAAGTAGAGAATTCTCTTGATACCTTCAAATCAAGATGGATGTCTTTCTGGAAGATACACTTTAGTCAAGACAAGTTATTGGGCTCAATATGGGGTAAGTGGGTGAATACATAACTATTTGCAGGATCAGGAGCCAAGCATATATTCTATTGTTGGAATTTTCATGTATGAAAACACTTATAGCTGTACATTTCAGTATATGGCATGTCATGGTGGCTATGTTTCATTTACTCAGTATAAAGGATCAGTATACAAAAATGGGAAAAGCTACTTCTTTGTAGAGTTAATAGAAATCCAGTTGTCCTTTGCTGTTTGCTAAACAATCTTACGCTGGAAGAAAGCACTTCAAACCACTGAACAATATTTAGAGTAGCCTTTAGCTCTCTTTTAGGAAAAAATATATTGAAATATATTTGCCTTTTTATTATACAGAGAAATGAGTATGCACCAATGAATTGGTTCATCACCTATTCAAATACATAATCATAATTTTAAAAGCTTCTTGGGTTTCTTTTTTCATGGACCTGTAGGCTTTTTCAGTACAGATAGGCTGATTAACAATTTGGAGTTAGCAGCTTCATGTGCTGGCTTAAAAAAGAAAGAGCTCCATTAAGTCTTATACAGAAACTGAATGTGCATTAAACAGACAACAGAAGATCCCAAAACCTTTTATCTGACACCCTGCTGGATGGAATTTTTTTAAATAAATATCCAGCAACTGTGAATATCTTTGAACTTCTTTAGTTAACAGACCTTACAGACCTCCTACAGTTCAGCAATAAATATGCTTCAAGAAATCAGTGTATCACTTCATAAAATTTAATCATGTCACAATTGCTTTTGTTATTCAGGACTTCATAGAAGGGTGAATGCTACTCGAGACTAACATCATGCATTAATAGTTCCTTTCTTTCTTGTGTAAGTAAGCACAGCATCCCTGATTCAGTTCTTTTTTCCCCCACCTGTAGGTGCTTCCAGTAGACTGCTGAGTAAAGTTAAAGCATCAACTTCACCATAGCCTCAAACCCAGTTTGCCTAGCTCCAGCTTTTTAAACAAAAACCGCTGTGATTCATGAACCATGGCCGGATGGCCGATTATTCTTTTCACTTAAATTCGAGATTCATATTAGTGTATCTGCATTTCTTTGAAATATAAGCCTACCAGAGGAACCAACATGCTGAGATGTAAGTCACATCTTATCAATGCCTAATACAGGATATGCAGTATCTGACAGCCAGCATCCACCCACCCCAAATCTGTCTAGTTTGACGATTTCATTTGCACAGATAAACTTTTTAGATGACTACCCACTCCTTGGTAGATTACTTTCTCCTTGATACTGCATCAGGGCACGGAAAACTATATGGACCTTTTATTTTTTTTAATCATTTTTTTCATTTAAGACACCTGGAAAATGACTGCTGAAAGTAAACATGCATCAAAATGAATCTTTGGGAAAAAGCCTATGAAATTTCCCCTCTTCGTTCCACCGTCCTTAAAAAGGATAGTTCTAACACAGAACAAAGCAGAAGTGCTCTCAGTTTGGCTAATGCTTATGTGGCAAAAGCAAACACTGTAAAACTTAACGTTACCAGCATGTTAGAAGACCAATGCTTGACAAATTTGATGTTTTCATGTCTGCACGCAATTTTCTCTAGTATGCTAAAAGTCAATCCCAGGTACATTGAGAATTTTACTCCATTCTTTATTATTGTTTTAAATACAGTATTGTGAATATTTATATTTACATATTAAAAAAAATCTTACCAGTATTTAATTCAGTGAGACTACTCATGTGCAAAGTTACTCTCATGCATCAGTGTTTGAAGGATTAGGCATATAGCTAAATGTACAAACATATGCATAGAAATATGAAAGTATAGCTTCAAAATAATTAAGGTCCATTTGGGAAATATTTTCAATTGGAACAAATTTGGCAGCTCCACTGATATCAAGTTAATAAATTATACTTAATTCATTAAATCAGTGGAGCTACATTGATTTACACCAGCTGAGGATCTGGCCCATTTGTGCTTTATTTGTATTTATATCTCCAGTAAGGATTTTCTCAGCTTGTGTATTGTCTTTCTCCTGACTCCAAAAACAAGTCTGAAAAATCTAATTGGGGGGGGGGGGGAGGAACTTTATCTCTGTATCTGTTCTTTTCTTATTAATGTGAAAATTATCTCTGTTTAATCAGCAATCTGAATTTAGCATTGGTGATATAGCATCATTACCTATCTCTGAAATGGAAGGCATTCTGGAAATGTTCCTGAATCACTAATGGTAGTTCTTGTTCATGTGTGGGGGAAGCACTGATTTTCCACATTATAATCAAAGTACCAGCCTTTAAAATGACTCTCTTTTCCTCCCAACATCATCAATAATTTTGTCCAAAGATTAATCAGCTTTAAAATAAAGTTAATTATTACAGTTCAGTGAGAATTGAGACACTGTATCTCTTAAAAGATACTGACACAGATAATTAAAACATCATATACAGAGAAACGGCTAGAGAACTGAGCACGTCACTCAGATCCAGGAGCTCCTGAATTCTTCACATTCAGCCCTCCATGCTCACACAACATACTCTGCATACAGCATGATGTTTTTACCATCAACTTTCCTCCTGTACATTCAAGTACACTCACTGCAACTTCTATATCACAATTATAATCAATTTTAATGCATATCAAATTAATATTTGTAGAGCGCTTTGAATATATCTTGCATTTTTTAAATAGCATCATCCACCAAATAAAAAGCACTTCAAACACTCATTCACGTTTTAAGCCTTGACTCACTTTGGAGTTAGCAAAGTATTTCCATTTTGCATATGGGTAAACTGGTGCACAGAGAGATGAAGTGCCTGGCACATGGTCAACCAGCAAGTCTGTAGCAAAGCTGTGGACACAACCCCAGTCATGTGCCTCATCCACAAGATAGTCCTTTTTTACCTATGAAGCCATATACAATGCTACATATTACGGCCTAAAGCACAGAAAGTCCTCATTCCCATATCAGGTAGGAAAATGTTTTATCTTGAATAAGGACTCCTACAAACAAATCAACTTTAGAGAGAGCTTAGTGTTTGGGGGATTTCCTGAATAAACTGTGGTCAGAGTTAATATGAATGGAAGTTATAGACCTAAATCTCCATTCATCAAGATGAGAAAAAAATGTCTTCTTGTTTTTCCTTTTATAGGCTTCTATAAGGTAAAGCATCTCAGAAGAAATGCTATTTCTTTGATAACAAGACCAAGTTGCTTTCCATGTCAGATCTGTCCTAAGGAGAAAAGACAGAAATGACAACTCTTTTCTTCCATTCTGGGGGTAAACCCTGTTTAAATGTGACTAAGGAAAATAAAGGAAGCTTACACTGCTGTGCACACTGCAGCAGTTACAGCAGCAAAATTACATTACTTTCACTTTTTGCTGAAACCTCTATCAGTTTTGTTGCCAGTAAAGTATATTTTACAGGCGTTTTCTTTTCCTCTGAAGAATGTTCCTTGAAGAAAATTTCATAGTGGATGAGGCTTTAACCCTTTCATTCCAGCACATCAGATAATGTTTGCCGGTGCTGATCTCAGATTTAAGAGTTGCAGTATGTTGGGGGTAGCCACTCCTATCAGCAGCTGACCCTACCAGATCTTCTCCCACATCCCAGTTCATCCCTGCAGTCCTGCCTCAACTACCCACCACCTGCTATCGGTCAGTCTTTTCTGTACAGTTCCCGCTCTGCATACTCCATCTGACCCGCCCCTGCACTTCTTCCCTCACTAATACTTAACCCTCACATACCCTGTCTCCAGGCGGCTGCTCTACACTACTGCATTCCCCTGGGATTCAGCTTCATCTCGTACAGTAATCCCAGTTTTGTGACTACTGCTCCACTCAGCCTCCCCATTAACTCCACACAATTCTTCCCTCTTTGTTCTGTGACTACAGCACCTCCTGTTCCAATCAGTTCTAACCCCTACTTGCTGTGTTCACCTCCTTTTCCATGAGCCCTCCTACTTTCCCCGGCACATCCCACCTCCTCCACTCCCATCAACAGCAAGTTGGAGTAGCACTTGTCATGTTTGCAAGTTCTTAAAGATAATCTTGTTTAAACAAGGGCTTGATGATCCTTACCTCTCTGTTCTCTCTTCCTACTTGATATCGCAGTGAACTCATAACTCTAGTTCTGAGATGACAGTGATTTCCATGGCAACACGCTGTCAAATTTAGGATTATCCCCCTCCCCTCCCCCCCCCAAATATTTCCTAATCCTTAAAATTGAGATCATTTAAGGTTAGAGTTACTAAGTCAAACTGGTGGGTTTTTTTGTAAAACATAATGCATCAAGAAAATGCTAGAACACTTTTTGTACAAGTGCAAGCCTCTGGATTTTTACAACCGTCAAAACTGATGTCTGATGTCCCCATAAACATTCCCAAATAATCTATGGCAGAGCATCACATAGGAGTAATTTTAGGTAGATTAGCCTAGTGCTGATATACTTTGAGAGGTCAAAAACAATCTTAAATACACAGTCAAAATTGAAATTTGATTGTTTAGAGACTTCTGTTTCCATGTACTTACTACTAAGAATCTGGACATGTGGGAGTAACTCAAGGACATATCTGAATAAAAGCAATAGGAATACAGAAAATGACAGTCGTCTTCCTCATTACCCAAGACATCAAAAATTAGGCCAGATAGAGCAGCAGTAATATGTTGTAGTGAACAATCTTCCATTGATAATGGATGGATTAGATTATCTAAAATGGTTTTTTCCATCTCCAATTTTTAAGATTCTGTGGCTGGCATAAACAGTAACTTGATTCCCCAAGTTTTCTCCATATTAAACTCCATGTTATTACATGAATTAATTCATGACATGAAGTATTTAACTCTGAGTTCCCTCCCTCCAGTACCACGTGCTCATTGGCTGAAAATCACTCCTCTGTTGAATTTTAATGACAAGCCTACTGTTCGCTCTGTTATGAGGCCCACCAAATTACATATGACATAAATGTCCTTAAACTTAAGCAAAGTGAAAACTTCTCAAACATACACCCACTGAACAAAGCACTTTTCTTTCTATATCAAAAATTAATTTCAGAAAGTTTCCGTGTCCTAAATCCTAGCATATTCTGACGTTTAAAGTATGTGTTAATTTCAGAAGAGACTGTTTTAACAGAAAAGTTACTGTTACTTAGAAAAATATGATTATTCAAAAGAAGTTTAGCGTTCCCAGGTATATCATATCATATCTGAATGGTTTGGTAGCAACTGAAGGTAAAACCGTATCTCTTTAGGATCTCTTTTGCAGCTTGACTAAACTCTGAAATGGAGAAGTGTTGACTTTAAATAGCCAGCAAACACCATTCTCCCCCCCGGCCATCCCACACATGCACTAGGGCAGCTAGCACCACAGAGGACTATTCTGCATAGCAGTCTCCAAGACACCAGTTAAGATACCAGCTTCAATAAAAATTCACCACATGGCAACTGTCTCAGTTTCAGAGTAAATGCACCTGTATTCCCCATCCTTGGTCCATTTGGTCCAGTAGGTCTCAGGACTCCAGCCATCAGGATTCTAGGTAGGGACCCTCATCCCACTCCCTTCTGACAGGGATTTAAGGCTGCATAGCCTCCGCCATACACTGTGATATCCCCAGTAAGCCAGTCTGTTTAACAACCAGCACCTGTGAGTTGCTTTCTCTCCTAAGAAAATGACTGTTTTTACCAACAGTTAAAAGTTACCACACAGTTCTTTCTAAAGCAATCGTAATAATTCTTAAGGCAAAAAAGTAGTGCAGAGAAAACATACCCCCCCCCCCCAAAAGTTCCTATACGCTTACTAAAAGCTTACCAGAGGTCACCCCTAACTCCAACATAAGGCTCGGGTCGGTGTCAGTCTTTCCAACCCTTCAGCAAGGGTTGGGGTCCCCTAAAATTCAAGGTCGTCAGTTTGCTGAATCAAAGGGTGTCAGTTCGCTAAATCAAAGGGTGTCAGTTCAAGCTCAACCTTTGATACCAAAAGCCCTTTCTTCCTTCCCTCCTAGTCTCTGGGAAACCCAGCTCGAACCAGTACATGAAACCTCCCCAGGGGGTAGTACCTCTCTAGAGTTATGTACACTCGGGGGCGGGGGGGCGCGGGGACTCCAGTTTGCACATCTCGCCTCTGCCTCTTCTTGTTCTTCTGCTTTCTGGTGGTAAGGCTCAAAGTTATGAGGGGTGTTAGATGGCTCGAAAGAGCTGGGCTCCCAGGTGCAATAATTCTTGCTGTCCTGAGCTGGGGCTGGGGAACATATGGTGGCAATCCTAATACCCTGTATCATCCAGGGGGCTGCAGAACATGGCTGGGCCTTGGTTGAGGACACCGGACTGTCTCTGTGCCAGCAAGCAGCACATGCTGCAGAACACATCTGTACTGCCCCCAGGAATTGCTTCTGCATGTTCTAGTCTCTCTCTACAGTGTCTATTGACACTGCAATGCTGTCTCTGGTCACTGCAATGCTGTCTTTGGTCACTGCAATGCTGTCTCTGGACAGCTGTCTGTCTCTTTCCCCTCTCCGATCTCAGATACAGCTTCCAGCGCTCCGGTTTTTTTTCAATTTTTGACAGAATCCACAATAAGGTCTGCGAACATTTCATCCCGCATTTTCTATTTCTTCCCCCCTCAGGTTTGCCAGCCTCCCAGCCATTGGCTCTGTCCTTGAGAGTCTAGCCACTGGGGGAGAGGGGTAAGGGGGGGCGGGCGAACTGGCCAAGATAGGGGGAAAACAAGCAGTTATTGTTGATATCCGAGAGAGGCTATGATCGCATTTTTTAAAGTGTACTTCCGATTTTTCCATCCTGAAGTTTCTCCCTGTTTGAGGGTGCCTCAGAGATGATAGGTCCTGTGTGCTAAACTGGGATTTTTGGACGATGTGTGCTAGTGGGTCCAAGACTGGGGTTTTGGGTTTGGAATATAACCCATTTGGTTTTGCAATTCTGCCACTGAAGCTGGTGGGTGTTGGGAATTATGTTCCCAATCCATCTTTGCAATTTAGGTTACGCCTTGAAAGCTGTGGGTGTTCCTCGTTTGGCTTTGCAGTTTGGGCTGTTCCTTGGAAATGCGTACATAGGGTTAAAAAGGTTACTAGGGGCATCTGGAATTGAGCTGTATAGTAATTTCCTCTGCTTTCCCTTTAGGCTGTCCTGACATTACACTGCATGACGTTACACTGAGGCAAGTGACTAGAAGGCAGAGAATGGCCCTATTCAAAAATGCAAAGGGCAGACCAGCAATATATGCCGTGAAGTTATTCATCAAGATGGTGCTTCCCAGAAGCACTGCAGGAGTGGAAGGGAATTGTGATCTCTGCCAGGGGCAATGACTGGGCAGCTATCCCGCAGAATGTCCGGACAAAAATTAAGCAATTTCTCAGTCTGAGGTTCTGGTTTATCTATCCTACAGACATGCTCAAAATGCAGAAAAAATTAAATGTGGCGGTACATTGATTGTTTGAAGACTTAACTACCCCCAGTCTCTCCGTGTAAGCCTGTGAAAAGCCATTAAGAGCTATATAGCTATGCTATCCCGAAGGTTAACTGCTTTTCCTGTACAAATGATTGTTTCAGCTCATACATAGAATCATAGAATCATAGAATATCAGGGTTGGAAGGGACCCCAGAAGGCCATCCAGTCCAACCCCCTGCTCAAAGCAGGACCAAGTCCCAGTTAAATCATCCCAGCCAGGGCTTTGTCAAGCCTGACCTTAAAAACCTGTAAGGAAGGAGATTCTACCACCTCCCTAGGTAACGCATTCCAGTGTTTCACCACCCTCTTAGTGAAAAAGTTTTTCCTAATATCCAATCTAAACCTCCCCCATTGCAACTTGAGACCATTACTCCTCGTTCTGTCATCTGCTACCATTGAGAACAGTCTAGAGCCATCCTCTTTGGAACCCCCTTTCAGGTAGTTGAAAGCAGCTATCAAATCCCCCCTCATTCTTCTCTTCTGCAGACTAAACAATCCCAGCTCCCTCAGCCTCTCCTCATAAGTCATGTGCTCTAGACCCCTAATCATTTTTGTTGCCCTTCGCTGGACTCTTTCCAATTTATCCACATCCTTCTTGTAGTGTGGGGCCCAAAACTGGACACAGTACTCCAGATGAGGCCTCACCAGTGTCGAATAGAGGGGAACGATCACGTCCCTCGATCTGCTCGCTATGCCCCTACTTATACATCCCAAAATGCCATTGGCCTTCTTGGCAACAAGGGCACACTGCTGACTCATATCCAGCTTCTCGTCCACTGTCACCCCTAGGTCCTTTTCCGCAGAACTGCTGCCTAGCCATTCGGTCCCTAGTCTGTAGCGGTGCATTGGGTTCTTCCGTCCTAAGTGCAGGACCCTGCACTTATCCTTATTGAACCTCATCAGATTTCTTTTGGCCCAATCCTCCAATTTGTCTAGGTCCTTCTGTATCCTATCCCTCCCCTCCAGCGTATCTACCACTCCTCCCAGTTTAGTATCATCCGCAAATTTGCTGAGAGTGCAATCCACACCATCCTCCAGATCATTTATGAAGATATTGAACAAAACCGGCCCCAGGACCGACCCCTGGGGCACTCCACTTGACACCGGCTGCCAACTAGACATGGAGCCATTGATCACTACCCGTTGAGCCCGACAATCTAGCCAGCTTTCTACCCACCTTATAGTGCATTCATCCAGCCCATACTTCCTTAACTTGCTGACAAGAATGCTGTGGGAGACCGTGTCAAAAGCTTTGCTAAAGTCAAGAAACAATACATCCACTGCTTTCCCTTCATCCACAGAACCAGTAATCTCATCATAAAAGGCGATTAGATTAGTCAGGCATGACCTTCCCTTGGTGAATCCATGCTGACTGTTCCTGATCACTTTCCTCTCCTCTAAGTGCTTCAGGATTGATTCTTTGAGGACCTGCTCCATGATTTTTCCAGGGACTGAGGTGAGGCTGACTGGCCTGTAGTTCCCAGGATCCTCCTTCTTCCCTTTTTTAAAGATGGGCACTACATTAGCCTTTTTCCAGTCATCCGGGACTTCCCCCGTTCGCCACGAGTTTTCAAAGATAATGGCCAAGGGCTCTGCAATCACAGCCGCCAATTCCTTCAGCACTCTCGGATGCAATTCGTCCGGCCCCATGGACTTGTGCACGTCCAGCTTTTCTAAATAGTCCCTAACCACCTCTATCTCTACAGAGGGCTGGCCATCTCTTCCCCATTTTGTGATGCCCAGCGCAGCAGTCTGGGAGCTGACCTTGTTAGTGAAAACAGAGGCAAAAAAAGCATTGAGTACATTAGCTTTTTCCACATCCTCTGTCACTAGGTTGCCTCCCTCATTCAGTAAGGGGCCCACACTTTCCTTGGCTTTCTTCTTGTTGCCAACATACCTGAAGAAACCCTTCTTGTTACTCTTGACATCTCTTGCTAGCTGCAGCTCCAGGTGCGATTTGGCCCTCCTGATATCTTTCCTACATGCCCGAGCAATATTTTTATACTCTTCCCTGGTCATATGTCCAACCTTCCACTTCTTGTAAGCTTCTTTTTTATGTTTAAGATCCGCTAGGATTTCACCATTAAGCCAAGCTGGTCGCCTGCCATATTTACTATTCTTTCGACTCATCGGGATGGTTTGTCCCTGTAACCTCAACAGGGATTCCTTGAAATACAGCCAGCTCTCCTGGACTCCCTTCCCCTTCATGTTAGTCCCCCAGGGGATCCTGGCCATCTGTTCCCTGAGGGAGTCGAAGTCTGCTTTCCTGAAGTCCAGGGTCCGTATCCTCATATCTCAGCAGGGAGCAGTAGTCTTACTACCTTTATGGGCACGCAATGCCGATGTCTACCTCATGTAAACTGAGAACACTAACCAAACTTCTTTGCCTGTAACCACTCCACTGTCTCACTAAAACCGCTGAAGTTTGCACAACTGAAAGTTTTCATTATTTGAATAGGCTGTGAGAGAGAAGGAAATGGGGGGGGGGGTGTAGAAGTTGAGGCTACACCATGCTGCCAGCTGCCGTTTGAGTTGAGGAAAGGTTTGGTTTTTTGGGGGTGGGGGGGAGGTAAGGCATTCACTGGAAAGATCAGATGCAGGCAAGGAGAAGGAAGATAGGTAAATGGGTATGTGCCCTCCATGCTATGGCCTTGTAAACAGTTGATAGTTGGGGCGTTAGTATGAGACAGAAGCCATTTTCCTGACCAGTTCAGCTGCCATTTTGAAAACGGGCATGGGGGGATGGAGGCTGAGCAAACGGGGACAGTGCAGGCTAAGAGAAGGAGGGAGGCAGGGGTTGGAGCTGAAAATCTCCTAGCTCCATCCACCCAAAGTGGCTGCAGCTGTGGGGCACAAGGAACAGAAGCGGTACAGTATAATAAATTGTGATGATAGATACTTACATGCCAAGGTTCCCTCAATAGGATCTGCCTCCTCAAGTCCTGGGCGAGGTTTCTGTTTGGGAATTGGCTTTGCTTCCTACATGGTGGCCCTCAGAGTCATGAGTCACAAAGAGATCTTGGCTTTTGGAGGAGAAGGGACACTGTCGGGGGTTGTAGCAGGTTCCACAACCTCCTTGGTTTCAGTAGTGGTGTAACAGCATGCAATCCTGTCAGCTCCTCACAAAGAAGGTACAGGTTCTATTTCCACAGCCAGACTATTTTCTGGCATCCCTGGTTTAATGCTAGTTCTCCTGAGCTGTTTGTTCTTTAATCCAGCATTGGTCGGTGCCCCAGTTGTGACTCCTCGTGGGCACTGGTGAGCAGTGTTTGCAAACACATCTTTATTCAGATGGCTGGCTCCCATAGCTTGTTGCATTGACGCTTCTCCACAGATGGCAAGGCAATCTAGGGTCCCAGCACAGCTGCATGTGGCTGTTCCAAGCATGTTGTAAAGACTGCTGGAATAATATTGCTGTAATTCCGACATACTGGAATCCAGAAGCAAACGGGCCAATCCTAGCTCCATGCCACCTTTTAAACAGGGGAAGGGCCATCCAGTCAGCTTGACCCCAGAGCAGTAGAGGGCACACAGGTAAACAACCAGATGAGTCATGGACACCCACAAAGAAATGCTGGACACCAGTTGGAGGATGCCAAAGGAGTGAGCCATAATATCACTATGTTCACACACACAACAGACCACGCTAACTTAATTCGCATCAAATTTAGTACACTTAGAAAAAGGGCGGCAGAGATCACGGTAACTGTGGAGTTAGTGTCCTGTGATGGATTCCATCCAGTGTGTGCAGGTGTTTTCAGACCAGACCAACTCGAGTGAGTGCAGATTAATAACCCCTCCCTGTAGCCAGACAGCCAGCCCCCCGTCAGACCAGCATTGCTGGAAACACACGGGAGCCAAAACACCAGGGCACTCCAGCACAGCCTTTGAAGCTGTGAGAAGCACAGGTGTGCTGTGACAATGTGCCTCTGGGAACATATACAACGATTAGGCTCACAGCAGGCAGAGGCCCTGTGACAGACATGGCTCTTAGCCCTTACTAAAACAGCATGATGCACACACACCAACATCCTAGGTGGGAAAATATTTACCCTGATAAAAGAAGTGTCCAGTAGTCGAAACTTATTGTTTCTCCCTTGCAAGTGTGAACTACTCTTGCGAGAGCTGGCGTCACCCCAACAGACCAGCCCCAATTTAGCATAGAAAGGAGAAAGAGAATAAAGGAGTACAGAGGTATAAGTAGGGGACCTACAGCACCATGATTTTTGAGTGCTTTTCACTATCTATCTGCTGGTCAGATAAGTGACAGCCTCCCAAGGCTCCTGCAGCTAAGAGGGTCCCTAAGCCTTGTCCCTTATTCGTCTTTCCGCGGAATTGAGTGACCGATCCTGGCTTGGCACCGCTGGAATCGAGAGATGCAAGGAGGGTAAGAAGCACCCACACCTGATCTCCTATCTTTAGTGTACACATATTTTGAAATAGAGCTCTATACTTTGTTTTCTTTCTTTGGGATTGTGGCTTCAGTTTTGTAACTTGTTTGTGTGTGTAACATCTCTACATTTAAATAAGTAGGCACTAGCAATTTTGTAACCACATGATTAGAATCTAGTTTAATAAATTTTGGTAACCATTGTGCATAAGCCTGACTTGTTTCTCTGGTTTACTGTAAAGCAGCCAACACAATTAAAGAACCTCAGCCGTTTTGGCTATAAAGCCTGGCCATTAGGTGAGAGTACTAAGAGCCTAGCGTTGAGTTGTGCCGCCTCCACGGGGCAAACTCTTGGGGCACCTGTCAGTCAATCCTGGCTGCCCGCTGCGAAGGAGCTCTGAGCTCTAGCAGTTAAAGTCACGGGTGTGGAGAGGCTCTTAGTGCTGCCATTGGGGCACCTGTCAGTCAGTGTTGACTGCCCGCTGCGAAGGAGCTCTGAGCTCTAGCAGTTAAAGTCACGGGTGGTTAGGACCTTGGGGCATCCGTCAGCCTAGCCCGGGCTGCCCGCCGCGAAGGGACAGTGCGTCCTAGCGGTTAAAGTCACGGATGGTATAAACGGGCATAGCTGGCACCTCACCAAACATCCCTGGCCATCGGCTAACAGATTTGGCGTCACGAACAGGATTGTGATATAGGCTGCACTACAGTAACACAATGAAACCAGTCATGATAAACACCACAGAATTCCCTGAGCTAGAGAAAAGTTTGACCCAAGAGGGATGGGGAAATCCTCTGTGGAGCAAAGAACTGCTGGAGAAATATTGGGGAAAACCAGCAGAGATCTGGCAGCATTTCTGTAACTGGAGAACTGCCTGCAAGATGAAGAAAGGGAAAGGAAAAGGTGCTTGTATATGGCTGCTTACTAACATTTGGCAAGCTGCCTGTAAAGATTATCATAGTCTGGCAATAGAATTTAATAGGCTACAACAGGAAAGGGACACACTGCGCAAGGAATGCCAGAATTTAGATACCAGAGTAAGAACACTGAATAGGGATATGGAACATCTTCAGAAAAGATTACTTCCCTTAATTGAGAAAGAAGGGATAGAACGAAGGGAAAAGCTGGAGACTAAAACATGCAGAATCAACCGGGCTAAAGTTGAAACTGCTCTCTGGCTAGACCCTGAGGAATGGGATGGAGACATTTGGGATTCAGCAGATGAGTCCCCCTCCTCTGAGGAGGAAGGTCCCTCTGTAAAATTAAGACCAGCTATCACACATCACAAATCAGAAGAACATGAGGGAAATTTGAGTGGGGCAGAGCTGGATGAAGAAGGGGATGATAATGATCCATCCACCTCTTCAAAAACAAAAAGGGGAGGTAAAAAGGGAAAAGGGAGTAAAGCTCCAACACACTTTACCAAAATTACCACCCGCCAATATACTCCCATGGAGTTAAAAACAATCCAGGGAGATTTTGCTAAAAAGCCTGAGGAAGGTATAATAGAGTGGCTGGTCCGCCTCTGGGACACTGGGGGTGGATATATACGCCTGACAGCCCAAGAAACTGAGCGCCTTAACTTAGGTGCAGGAATATTCCTGGAACACTCAGAGGGGAACACCCCTAAAACACTTTGGTCTCTGGCTTGTCAATGGGCAAGAGGAATTTACCCAGCAGACCGAGATGAACCCACAGTAATGCACTGGACCAACATAGATGAGGTAAAAGCAGTTCTATTAACTGTGGCTGTCATTAGCATGCTTGGCCAAAACCCTCAAGAGTTAGCCTATGAAAGTCCATGGGAGGGTCAGGTGAATGTAGATGATCTCAGACCCCTGCTTAAGGGAGCTCCGAGTAACCACAGGGCTATGGCACTGTCCCTTAGATCAGAAGCTGCAGCACATAACAGTACCTTTCGGGCACTGCTAAACCTTCTGGTGTCATACTTTAGAGAATTCGGAGACATCAGAGCACTGACAGGCAAAGCTAAGATGCGTTCCCTTCAGGGAAACAAGGGGGCACCATCTAAAGGACATAAAAACAAGCGAGAGCCAACCCAGGAGGAAAAGGAGCTTAGAGCCAAGTTGTGGAGACAATGTCTGGCTTTAGGGTATCCCAGAGATGTGATAAATGGACTGCCCACAGAGCGGCTAAAATTATACACCACCTTTAAAAGAGCTGACTGGGAGACAACTAATGCTACTCCCAGTGCACCTCTGCAGCTCTCTCCTCCTTCCCCAGCTGCAAACACCCTGTATACTCCATTGCTGCAGCAACTGCAAGAGTTACCAGAACAGGGAAACTAGCTTGCGGGGGTCAGTCTCCTCTCCTAATAAACCAGCTTAAATCCAAAGAGGAGAAAACAACAGCAAAAGACCCCCGGATACATGTAACTGTAAATGACAAACACATTGTTCCTTTCTTAATGGACACAGGGGCTCAAATGTCCATGATTAAGCGAGAAAGTTTTCAGGGCTCACCACCTACTGGCCGAAAGCAGGTACTTGTTACAGGAGTAAATGGCAGTACCATAACTTACCCATTAGTTAAGATAAAACTGGATATCCCATTGCAACCCCACCATCAGCCCCGAAAATATGAGGTGATTTTGGGCAATGCCAACATACTGGGCATGGACGTTTTAAGAGGAAAGAAGGGAAGGATTAATGGGGAAAGATGGGCTTTTGGAGTCAGTTCTGTTCCTCATGCCACCCACCTAGAAGAGGAAAGCCCTCCCCACTATTCTGTAAACTTACTTAGCAGCGCGCCTGCTCTCCCGCCCTCAACAGTAACAAACATAAAGCAGTATAATGTCCCAGCTGAGGCCATAAGTCCTGTTACTGACCTGATCAAAGATTTGGAACAGCGAGGAATTTTAATTCGTACCCACTCTCACTTTAATTCTCCTGTGTGGCCCATCAAGAAACCAAATGGCAAATGGAGACTCACTATAGACTATAGGAAGCTAAACAGTAACACTGGACCATTAACTGCAGCAGTCCCTAGCATAACAGATATTGTAAACACCATACAAACCTGGGATAAACCCTGGCTAGCAGTATTAGATGTAAAGGACATGTTCTTCATGGTCCCTTTGCAACCAGCTGACCAGGAAAGATTTGCTTTTACTTGGAAAGGTGTACAATACACTTTTACCCGAATGCCACAAGGGTTTAAACACTCACCCACTATTTGCCATGGGGCACTGGCAAAGGTCCTAGATGACCTTATACTGCCACCCAATATACAAACTGTGCAATACATTGATGACATCTTAATAGGTGGGAAAACCTCAGAAGAGGTACAGGAGGCTATGAATCAAATCAAAGAAGCACTAGAAGCCCTTAATTTAGAGTTACCAGCTGAGAAATGCCAAGGTCCCTCCCAAGAGATAAAATTCTTAGGTACTGTATGGATGGGAGGTAGGAGGTCTGTGCCTAATGACACTGTGCAAGAGCTAAATCAGGCACCCTCCCCTGACAGTAAAGATCAATTGAGACAGATTTTGGGAACCCTGGGGTTTTGGAGAAAACATGTACCTGGCTTTGCCATTATAGCCAGACCATTGTACAATTTGTTAAAGAAAAGTGCTGCCTGGGAATGGGCTCCTGCCCATGAGGAAGCCCTCAGGCAACTGATAGGGGAGATACACACCTATCAGGCTCTGGGTCCCATACATCCTGAAGCCCCATTCCATTTGTACCTAACTGTGAGAGCCACTGGAATGTCTTATGCTCTCTGGCAAGAAAGTGACACTGCTCCCAAACGACCAATTCAGTTTGGTTCCAAGTCATGGCAAGGGTCACAGGCTAACTACACGCCTTATGAGAAGGTGCTTCTGGCAGCTTACACAGCCTTGAGAGAAACTGAGGAATTAACTCAGGATAAGGACATCACAATTCACACTCCTCTTCCAATCATTAAACCTATATTGGAAGGGAAAGAGTTACCACCTGGTGTAGCACAAAAAAATGACTGTCCAAAGATGGGCACTTTACATACACCACAGGGTAGGTAGTGCAGACACTGCACAAAACCCCACTATGATTCAGGAATCCCTATGGAAAGTAGGAATGCCTGATGAATACCGCCTACCTCCACAGCAGTCTCCCATTAAGGATGCTGCCCCATTTGATCCTTCTAAGCCTGAGGGAGTATGGTTCACTGATGGCAGTGCCAGGCTGGTTAAAGGAAAATGGAAGGGAAAAGCTGCAGCAGTGCCTGCAGACACCTCTGCAGCACCCCTAACTGCTGAAATTGATGGGTCAGCACAACTTGCAGAATTGGCTGCAATTAAACTGGCCTGTGAAGCAGGAGCCACCGCAGTATATACTGACTCCTATGCGGTATGGGCAGGTGCCACTCAGTGGATCACTAACTGGAAAAATAACCACTGGGAAATAGGAGGTAAACCAGTATGGGGACTGGAATACTGGAAGTGGTTATATCAGCATGCCCTGCAACAACCCCTGTCTATAGGACATGTCTCAGCTCATCAGAGGAATAATACCCCAGCTGCACAGTTAAACAATTTAGCCGATGCAGCTGCCCAGCTCTTTACCACACAAGTAGAATGGGAACGCTTATATTCATGGTTACATGATAATTTAGGACACACAGGAAGTGATGAGTTAGTGCGGCAAGCACATATCAGGGGGTGGCCTATCACCCAGAGACAGGCTAGAGACCTGGTGCAAGCCTGCGCTATTTGTGCGGAGACTAGAAAACATATAGCAGAAGGACAAAGGTTTGCCAGGCTAAGAGATGGAAAAACACTATGGGCAACCTGGCAGGTCGATTATGTCGGACCACTGCCCACTACAAGGCAGAGGTGGAAATACATCTTGACTGGGGTAGAAATTGTTTCAGGGATTGGTTTTGCATATCCAACCCGATTGGCAACAGGGTTGTCCACAATTATGGGACTAAACCGCTTAACAGCAATTGTCCCAATGCCTCAAGAAATCCAATCAGATAATGGTTCGCATTTTAAGAATAAACTTGTAAGGGAATGGACCCTTAACCATGGAGTCCAATGGACCTTCCACCTTCACCTGTGGTGATTGTCAAATGATGACTATGGGTATGTCTACACTGCAATAAAACACCCACGGCTGGCCCACGTCAGCTGACTTGGGCTTGTGGGGCTATAACATTGAAGTGTAGCTGGTCAGGCTCGGGCTGGTAATTTTATAGCCCTGCAGCGTGAGCCCCATAAGCCTGAGTCAGCTAGCACAAGCCAGCCACTGCAATGTAGACATATCCTATGTTAAAAAAAAATCTTCTACTGGACACAGGTAGATGGGCATATTAGGTAAGGGGGAACATTATCATATCTTTTTACATCTCCACAGCAGTACAGAAATCCATCTGAGAGGAAATCTGTCTTTCCAGATGGGGAGGGGCATCCTTCGCTCCTTGGCCACTTCCAAAAGTGTAATAGTTTTGAAATAAGTTGCAGTCCTCTCAGCTGAATAACCAGGAAGGTTTGTGGGACATATTCAGGCCAGCAGTCACATAGATTGTTTATTGTTGGATAGATTCCATATGAAAAGCACTGTTTATACTCCATTTTTCTCTGAATACATAAGCTTAAGGGTTCCATACAAATATTAAAACCGGTATTTTATTTCTCTTTTGAGCATTTGAATTTATAATCCAAAAAGTTCCCTTGCGGCCGGAATCTAATGAACGGTACGAAATAGTTGTCCTTATATTTGGATTTCAGAACAAAATATCATTTCCCATTTGAAAATGCAATTTAGAAATGTGACTGAAGTTGATTCACCATCCACATTTCTTAACATAATTGTGTTAAACTTGAAAAATTACATCCAGAGTACAAACAATAGTTTTTCATTTTCACAAATTATTATTCATGTGTCTTTTTGGATGTTTGAAGAACATCAGGGCATAAGCATTAAATCATATGTAAATTAATTTCTCTTAGCTACTTGATCTCGGAAATGAGTTCAAAGCATATAACAGCTGCAATCTGACTTTTGACAACTTCTTAATATGTTAAGAAATTTATACTACACTACAGACATTTGTTTCCTACAGGGTATTTAGTTGAAAAGCTTCTAGTTAACTTGACCTAAAAATCAGAGGCACATTAAATGCTTAAATCCCAGTCCACTGTTTGCACTATTTTTATGCTAACAGTATCTGAAAGACAGTGTTCCCTGTGCTGAATTAAGTAAATGAGGTCTAAAGTGCTGCTTACCTACAAGCACTGAGTTATTTCCAAAGCAGTCCTGACAGTTCTTGTTTTAAATGGCATCCACAGTTTCCTCCCACAAAAGGACAAGATGCCAAACTCAGTGCAAATGGAGAAATTATGTCAGTGCTAGACTAGCCATAAATGAACACTGTGAAGCTCACTCCATATGAAAGGTGAACTGCGGCTTTATTGGGTAAGTCTACAGAGCCTGCAGAAGCAAGGCTCTCAGCCCAGGTCAACAGACTCAGGCTAGCAGGACTCACACTAGCACTCTAAAAATAGCTGTTTAGAAAGTGCTCTGAATTTGTGGCTTCAGAGCCCAAGCTACAACTTTATGTACAGCGTATGAACATTTAGATAGCGCAGAGGTAACATACCAGTGTTAAAGATAGACTGTAATCATTCAGATAAATATGGATGTCTCTACACAAGGATATTCAGAGGCTGTTAAGGGAATATGGGTATTTTTTTCATGTTTCCTCTGACAAGGATAATACTATGTTTTTTAAATTTTTGGGTTAGCCTCTGAGGCCTTAAACCAGGGGCGGGCAAACTATGGCCCACAGGCCAGATCCAGCCTGCGAGCCGTTTTAAGCTGGCTCGTGAGCTGCACCATGTGGCTCGGCCCTGCTCCGGCCAGGGCGCTGGGTCGGGGGCCGCACCACACAGCTCCGCCCTGCTCCGGATCTCTGGCGGGGCCCTGGGTCTGGGGCCGCACCACGCAGCCTGCTTCACCGCACCACGCGGCCCTGCTCCAACCAGGGCACTGGGTTGGGGGCCGCACCACCCCCACTCCGGCTGGGGCGCTGGGTCAGGGGCTGCACTACTTGGCTTAGCTCAGCTCCGACCAGGGCACTGGGTCGGGGGCTGCACCACGTGGCTTGGCTCTGCTCTGGCACTTTGGCCAGGGCACTGGGTCAGGGGCCGCATCACTCAGCTCAGCCCCGCACCAGTGCTCCAGCCGGGGTGCAGGGTCGGTGCCGCACCACGCAGCTCCCAGAAGCCATGGCATGGCCCCGCTCTGGCTCCTACGCGCTCCAATAGGAGCTGCAGGGGCGGTGCCTGGGGATGGGGCAGCGTGCAGAGACGCCTGGCCATGCCTCCACATAGGAGCTGGAGAAGGGACATGCCACTGCTTCCGGGAGCCACTTGAGGAAGCGCCACTCAGAGCCTGCACCCCTGATGCTCTTCCCAAGCCTCAACCCCCTGCCCCAGCCCTGATCCCCCTCCCGCTCTCCAAACCCCTCAATCCCAGCCCAGAGCACACTCCTGCACCCCAAACCTCTCAACCCCAGCCCCACCCCAGAGCCCGCACCCCCAACCAGAACCTGCACCCCTTCCCACACCCCTTCCCATTGCCCCAGTCCTGATCCCCCTTCCGCCCTCCGAACACCTCGGTCCCAGTCCAGAGCACCCTCCTACATCCCAAACTCCTCATCCCCAGCCCCACCCCAGAGCTTGCACCCCCTCCCACACCCCAACCCCAATTTTGTAAGCATTCATGGCCCGCCATACAATTTCTATTCCCTGATGTGGCCCTCAGGCCAAAAAGTTTGCCCACCCCTGCCTTAACCACTCAGTAGCCTCCAAGACCTGATCCACAAGAACTCAGCTTGACTCTGAACTGGTTACTGAGATATCTATATAGGCATACAAACAAACTATACTTGAGTCAAACAGGCTTAAGCATAGGAGGTGGGTACAGGGGATACCTCACATCTAAAGTTATACAGGAAATCTCTTCCTTTATATACACATTACATTTCATTTACTATACATTGTTTCACACGTTTTGGGACTGGCTTGGTTACTTGGTAGGAACAAATCCTTGTACTGCATGCTCTGTCCACACATTGTCCATGTACCAATTACAATTCTTGACCTTCCCAACTTACCCACTTTTATCATTTCCCTTGGTGTTCCCCTTTATCTTAGCTCGTACAGACATTCTGTTTCCAACATGCTGATCCATTTACCTCTCTAATGCTGTCTCCCAAGATGTGAGGCCTCACCCATATTCTAATTACTCATGTCATGCCAAGCCTACAATATTATTCTAGAAGTACCTGAAAAAGTTACCTATTTTCTAGTGCTGGATGGACAGCCCTGACCACCATAATCTTCCATGTATCCATTCAGCCATTGGCATCTCTGCTCGGGATCTTGAAAAAAGGGGCCATTTAATGCCATAAGACAGTAATTGTAAATGTGGCAGCACAGCATGGAAAGAGAGGCAGTCTGTAAGGCAGGATGGTCCAAAGTCATTTAGGGCTCTATAGTTCTAAAGCAACACCTTAAGCCCCTCCCAGAAGCCAAGAGGCAATCAGTGTAGCTCATGATGTACTGGTGTCATGCTTTCATTTAATATCCAAAATTGCCCTTTGTGCTTATTATTTTTTAAATATAGGCATAAGATAACATGCCTTCCACTTCAAACAGTTCACTTTGCTGACCAATGCTATCTGGTTTTAGTGACTATTTAAATCAGTGTTTCAACACCATTGCTCCTAACAACTGAATTTCTGAGGATACCTCATCTTTATTACCAACAAAGAGCAAATCGGGGATAGCTATCTTTACCATTACCTTCTGTAGTGAAGTCTGATGCAAAGAAGTGATTCTGCTTCTCTGTAGCATTCTTATTCACCTTAATGGTTACCTTTAATTCCAGCAGCTCCAGTCGTTTTATCACAGACTTCAGTCTTCTGATAAGCTAAGGATTTTTTTTTAATTCATTTTTGGTTTTGGCTATTTGCTTTTCAAAATCTCTCTTAACCATCCTAATTTCCATCTGCCATAGTTTATGTTCCTTTCTGTTGGCTTTAGATGGGCTGATTTTGTACTCTGCTTTTCAATAATGGGAGGGATTTGGGGTGAGGGCATATCTTCGGGCTATATTTTAATAAATTCCATGATAAGACTAATTATTTTAACTAATTATCTGATGGCTAATTTTTTTTCTAACTTGATTACTCATTTTTTTTTTTACAAAAGTCACCCTTCCCAAATTTTAGTTTCACAGAAAAAGCTTTTGATTTGATCCCTCCCAAGATGATGTGGAATTCAATTAAATCATGGGTTTTTAGGCTACAAACTTCAAGGGGCAGGACCATCTCTTCATGCACATATGTACAGTGACTAGAATAATAGAACTTGATCCTGATTGGGACCCTGGGGTGCATGATTTCCCTTTACAAAAGCTGTGTTGACTCTTTGCCAACATACCATGTTCATCTACGTATCTGGAAAAACTGCTCTTAACTATAGTATCAACCAATTTGCCTGGTACCGAAGTTAGACTTACCAGACTATAATTGCCAGGATCACTTCTGAAGCCTTTTTAAAAAAAAAAAAACAGTGTTGCATTAGCTGTCCTCCAGTCATTTGGTACAGAGGCTGATTTAAGCGGTAGGTTACATACCACAGTTAGTAGTTCTGCAATTTCTACTTCGGATTTATATTCACATATATTCTACTCCAGCGCTCTCTCCACTCTACAAGTCAACCTAAATCATGTATCCCTTATTTCAGCTTGCTGCTGTCAGCCTTGTTTAATCTAGCACGTTGCTGAAAATGGTAGGCTAGATGTGGTATTCATCTTCTTTCATGAGCAGAGGTTCTGTGGCAATACGTAGCTCCTTACTTTAAACTGCACCAGTACCAAGTGTGCTCACTGAAAGGGTTCTGTCACGTTGCACTGGCTCATCAACATTAAAAGCTTCCAAAAGTAAATATCTTGCCCTGCAATTTAAAATCTTATGTACTATCAACTATGTATTAGTAAGGTTTCAGAGTAGCAGCCGTGTTAGTCTGCATCCGCAAAAAGAAAAGGAGTACTTGTGGCACCTTAGAGACTAACCAATTTATTTGAGCATAAGCTTTCGTGAGCTACAGCTCACTTCAAAGGATTTCTTTTTACGTATTAGTAAATTCATGGTTTCTAATTCAGTATTATATATATGTGTGGGGATATTAAAATGGTGTGATATTGACATCTTGTGGCATAAGTCAGTCACTACATGAATCAATATTGCAAAAATAATGCTTATTCAAAACTCAGATTAGACATACAAGTTTTATAATAGCCTGAGAGGTCAAGTTAAAACTTCTGATGTAGTACAGTTCATTATTTCAATCACAGAATAATTTAAACATTTGCATAAAATGAACTGTTTTGAAATTGTCTTATTGTCTTTTCCTTTACAGAGAAAAAAAAAATCTATTTTCTTTTACTATCCCACATTTTAATTCATTCTACCCTGGGGAGAAGGAGTAAGGCAGGGGGAGGGGGGGTTAAGGCGCACATGCCTACAATGTTCTGTATGATGCCAAGAAATTGATATCTGTAGCTGTCATTTGACTCCACAGAGGAGAATGGAAAAGCAATGGTGCCATCATCAGGGAAGCACTCTCACAGGGAGTTAAAATTAGTGATATTTCTTTTCAAATCCATTTCTCCTTATTGGAATTTTCTCACTGCTTATTAATGTTTGCTGAAACAAATCCAAAGTGTCACAATATGAAATGACTTTGCAGAAGCGAGGAGAGGCCTATAACTGTTCATAAATATTTATAAAATACTTTGGGATTCCTCAATAGAAGGGGAGAGGATTTTTAATTATTTTAACACTACTCTGTTTAATATCATCCATTTCTGGAACTTTTTGCCCCTCTTCTTTACTTGGAAAATATTAATTATTAAGATTAATTCTCTGCTGACATTCTTGGAACTGAGGGTTAACCACTTGTGACAGGTATTCTGAAGAGCTCTTTCTTGGACTTCTAATGCTCAGCTGTGTATTATTGTGAACATGCACATTTCTTGGCTTCCCCCACCCTTTCTTTTCTTCTTCAAGTCTTTTTTCATTTTTTATATTCAGGCTTTTTAGCTGCATCAGACTATTCTTTATTTTTAGAGAGGGGAGGGGAGGATATTATACTAATGTTTGTGCTGCTAAGCATTATGTGAAGGGGGATTTTCATTTTGTGGTATTCTGCCTTCACGGTGCATAAAACCACTGTACAACTGATCTGAACGCACTGGATATATGATTGTAGTAAATGAACAGAGAATGATTACTAATGAATTTGGTAAAAGAAAAGGAGTACTTGTGGCACCTTAGAGACTAACCAATTTATTTGAGCATAAGCTTTCGTGAGCTTTCACTCATCCGATGAAGTGAGCTGTAGCTCACGTAAGCTTATGCTCAAATAAATTGGTTAGTCTCTAAGGTGCCACAAGTACTCCTTTTCTTTTTGCGAATACAGACTAACACAGCTGCTACTCTGAAACCAATGAATTTGGAGATCTTCTTGCTAAATACAAAAAGATTTGAATTTCCTATTCAAATAAAAAAAAATGCAACAACGACAAAACCCCACTTATTGTTTAGGGAGATGACACTAAGATGTTGCCACGCACATAGTGACATGGCTAAGAAAAAGACTCAAGTGAAACCTCACGTTCAGACATCAGCAACCTAGCCAACTACATAACTGAAAAGAAGATCTGTTTAATGACTTGGTCCTCATCCTGCAAATCATTATGCACATGCTTAATTTTACTCACATGCATACTTCCACTTCAATGAGAGGAAAGTTAAGCACGTCCTTAAGTGTTTGAAGGACTGGCTCCATTGTTAGTAAGCTCTATAATTTGTCTGTAAAGCACTAGGCACACTTACGGTGATGTATAAAAACATTTTCAATTCAAGGATATCCTCTTTGAAAAATCAGATTTATTTATTGCTTTTTGAATGCAAACTACCCAGGATAAGTGACAGACATGCTGTAGCTATTCTCTTTAAATTACACAGAAATCACTTCAGTTATCGAGACATTCAGAACTCTACTATATTTCTCTAGGTGAAGTATTTCACTGGTGGGCATTAGTTGCCTTTTCCTGTAGATATAGGTCTTGCATTTCTATATCGCATCATTTGTACAAACTGACAGCATCCTAGAAAGGGTAATAGGGAGACATGCAGAAAATGTTTGGCGTTGTTGTTGTTGTTTATTTGCCTAGTGCTCTTTCAGATGCTATAAAATAAATGAAGTAATAATGACTCAAAACAGTTGGTGACTGCTACAGAGGAGAAAAAAAGACACACACATACCCACAGAAAAGTTCTTGATGTTCTTATAGGTCAAGTTTAGCTAATAAATGTTGCATAGGCTATACAAAGCGTGTGTAGAGGCAAGCACTCATGTGAGAGTCAGATAACCCAACTGTTCTTTCTCTTTCTCTGTCAGCACTCAGGAGGACCCCAGCCACACACACACACAAAACAGAAAACCTTAAACTGTGCAGAGCTCAGCAGCAAATAAGGTTACCTTCAGTGCTGACATAGCACACAATTGTTCCCTCATTTTCAAATGGCAAATTCAGTTTGCTAGCCAGATGAGACAGTCTGTGACACTGTACCGGACTTTGGGTGCCCCCAGGTGGAATTCCGAAAGATCGGCATTACCTTCTGTCTCAGCAATGTCCTTAGGAGAAGTCCTGCTGAGACAGACAATCCTCTGTTGTTCCAGAAGTTAATTATCAAACAGGGCTCAGGGTCAGCTCTGGGAGACACTCCCAGCTGGAGGTTAATTTAGTGCAGCTCAGAAGGAAGAGAATCAAGGGGGTTGGGTTAAGCAGAAGCCAGAAAGCTGTGGGGAATCACAGAAGTTGCCCTCGATGGTTTGCTCTATTTGTTGCATTTTTGAGATTATGGTTTGTAAACTATGTGGAAGGAACGTGCAACTAGAGCCCTTTTACATGTTGGTGTCAATCCACAGCCCTGCAAAAAAAAATCCTGATAGTCTGGTAATCTTTGCAGAAATCCCCACCGGGGCCCTAACTCTACCTGCAGTGTAGTGGTCATTGTGAGTATGCTTTTCCTCTTTTATGTCCAGGCTTACTGAGGGACATGTGCAGAAATTATGAGTAGGATGGAGAATCTTGGAGTTGCTTTCTCACATACTCTTCATGGCAAGTTTTGTGTCAGATATTTGTATAGGCTAAATCCTTATTTAACCCTTCACAATCTCACAACAAAAAGGAGTACTTGTGGCACCTTAGAGACTAACCAATTTATTTGAGCATAAGCTTTCGTGAGCTACACCGATGAAGTGAGCTGTAGCTCACGAAAACTTATGCTCAAATAAATTGGTTAGTCTCTAAGGTGCCACTAGTACTCCTTTTCTTTTTGCGAACACAGGCTAACACGGCTGCTACTCTGATATCTCACAACAGCAACCTGTCTGACCACAAGACTTATTTAGTTATTTCCTCTACCAACCAGAACTTGTCCATTGCTTGCAGCTTGTTCAGCATGCAGCAGCATCTTCTACACTTCCCCTTATTGTCTTGAGGAAGCACGAGAGTACATTACACTCACCTTAAGTTCTTTACCCACACTGCCTACAAGAAGGCAGACAACTTTAAAAGTCAACAGACTCCTTATACTGTCCCTTCACCTCAAAGCAGACTTCAAAAAGTAATCTTCTATAATGGCTGTTGAAAACAAGTGTGCTCTCTACTTCCCCAATCCTAAAGTGGGGGAGGAGAGGCTCTCAAAAAACAGATTATCTGTCGTGAGTTTGGAGAATTTTTTTCCCCGCCACTGGTTTGTGTATGGAAGGGGAGCATTTAGCCCTTTGAAATTAGCCTTCCCTTGTTATATGTGATTTACTTTCCATATGACTATGGCCTGATTCTCCATTGAGTTACATTAGGTGTATGTCAGTGTGACTCCTTGAGATAAGAGTCACACCAGCAGGAAACTGCTGAAGAATCAGGCCCAATAAACTTACAGTTACAAATACTGCACTACATTTACCCACTTGCAGTATTTGAACTTATTTCCTTTTTTAATACTAAGCATTTGGTAATCATAAGTTTTCCAGAAGTTCCCACCTGAAATTCCCAGCCATACGAAAATTACATAATGACTGCAAAAAAAAAAAAAACAACAACAACCCACAACAGAAAGTTACACAGACTTCTGAAATACTTGGTGTTGACTACAACCAGAGGTTATGTTCTGAAAAGTATCTTATAGTTTTCAGTGTTATATTGTACTGTATATCCCTGCACTGGATAAGGCTTTATATTCCTATACAGTTGTTGTGTTCTGTCGTACTTAGAATAGTCATTAGAAGCCAAAAGGATCAGTACAGAAATGAAAGCCATTGCAAAAATGTCTATCTGTAAGAATGCACTCACCAGGCTGTTCATTTTTGAAGATGATGAGCCTGCTCTCTGCTTCCGCAAGCTATGAAGATCTTCTGTGTTTCCGTCCTTTGGTTTTAAGATCGTCCTGCTGCTCCCAGCATTGCTTTCTGAAGAGGATCTCAGGCGCTTCTCTATGACTCTGCCTTCTCGGTAAGGGCTGAAGCTACTGGCAAGATTAACTATAATAGAGAAGAAATCAGTATTTACATGCAGCTATTCAAAAAAATATTTTCTTTGGAAAAAAGTCACATTGCTTCAAACGCTTATGCTGAGTGGCAGCTATTCAACTATTTACTACAGAGCTGTGCTGTTTGTCTGTACCTGTAAGTATGCAAAATTGTCAGGCCAAGACGAGGCCACCAGCCTACTAGGCTTTACCCAAGGGTCTAGTTCTGTATGTCCAGCCAGTGCAACAGTCCACAATTTCCCAAGGTGCAGAAGTCCCTTCACCCCTTCTCTGTTTAACTCTTAGCATGTTAGGGCACTGCTCTGCTCAACTGCTGCACGCCCCCGCCTCCCCTCTGCAGGAACTATTTCCAGTTAATCCACTGGTGCAGAGAACCTAAGTGGCTTCCACTGTTCTCCAGGGCAGGCTCAGGTGTCAACTGTCCACAGCCCCCAGCAGGCTTCTAAGGGTTCCAGGCAAACATGACTTGTAATGTCACGCCCTACACACTTGCCTGCATGGTGGGAAGGCACTCATTTCAGGACTGGAGCTTCATTTAATAGCACTGCATGAGGCCCAGACATTCTGGGCTGGGCCTCCACCCTACTTTCCCACTTCTGCTCCACACCTGTCCAAACCAAAGCAAGATAACCTGGCACCCACCTTCATCTGTTCTGCCACTGGGAAACTGAATCCCAGCTCCCAGCCCCAGATAAATGAATATGTTGGGTAGGAGGAGAAGGATTAGATTTTCAGGCATGTGGAAGCAGGGGAGGGATTTTAAAGATGGGAGAAGCACAATAGCACAGAAAACCTTGTGGTTCTATAAAACTCTCCCTCCTTTTCTTATTGCAGAATGGGCTGATGTTAGTCCAAGATTTTTTTTTAATATATCTTTGTTAATGTCTAAGTATATACACTTGCCATATTGGATCATGCAATCAATTTGTAGTCTAGTCTGATACTCCATCTACAACAAAGCATTACAAGTAAATGATGAATGCCAAGCAAAACACATTTCCTTTGAATTTTGTTTAATCCACATACATGTTTTGTATTGATCTTAGATTTTATAAGTACTGTTCTAGAGGGACACAGTGAACACTAAAAAAAAAAATCACTCATTACTGTTTTTACCTCCTCACGTAATACACACAATGTAAAATTACTGTATTTGAAATATGTTTCTCTATTTGTCCCATTTAATGTGTATATTTGACAGCATTCTGCATATAGTTAGTTTCACTTTTTCCCTTGAATAGTCAGCCAATTTCTTATTTTAAATGAGTTTTTCACTTCACACCAACAAAGGAAGAGAAATAACTTTGTTTTTCAGTAGGAAAGTGTGATGGTAAAATCACAACAACAAAAAGACAAAGTCTTCATTGCAGCGTTAGCTCATGGTATAACTTGAGTGCTGCCCCTAACGTAACTCCTTTGCACACTCAAAAATCTCCGGCTTGGTTTAAGCCGTGCTTTAAACTCATTTGTCATGGAGTATGTGGGTGGAACCTCAAGTGCTGCTGGCACTGGTGCGAGTACTCCACTGAGGACTCAGTTACTCCGTGCTACTCATACAAACTATCTGTGCAACTCAAGTATTGTTTGGCAGTGTGACCTCTCTCCTCGAGCGAAGCTAACTCGAGAGGAGTTAACTTGAGCTAACACTGCAGTGAAGACAAGCTCAATGAGATGCAGGGCAGGAGTAGTACCTAGAAGTTTTTAAATCATCTATGTAAACCGACTAGATTACCAAACTGAAGATGTGCCCTCTGACAAAAACTAGTCTGTTGCCTATTTTAGGCTGACAATGCCATTCATCTGATAACTATCATCATACAGTGCCTGAGGTTCCAAAGTGCTGGAACATGTGCAGAAATTCCTATACACCAGGGATAGCCAAAAGGCAGACCACGGGCCAAATCCGGACCATCAGGTGCTTTTGAATGGGCCCCAAAATATCTTTTTATTTACTTATCATTATTGTTATTTTTTATTATTTTTTTCTGGAGTCTGGACCTTGACTATACCTTGACCAAGAAATTTGGACTTTGACAAAAAATAATGGACTAACCCTGCTATACACAAATCCAATTTGCATACACAGTTAAGTGCCCAAGCTAATAGGTATTTGTGCACTCCTAGGAAATGGCATGCAGTCTTTTGAAAATTTTAACAATACATACAACAAATGCAGTTTTGCCAAGAATTTACTCTCTCGAATTTACTGTGAATAACGTGACTTTGGCTCATGCTGCAAGCAGTCTCATGATGATGCAGCCTTCATGTTACTTTGGGAAAGCAAAACATGGGCACAATATATCCTCATGCATGCCCCGGAGTCTAGAGGATGGTGTATTTAACTGCAGGACCAGAGACTATACATTCTAAATCCAGATTTTCCACTGATGGCTGTTAATATTTCTGGTACTTCGCAATCCTGATTATGAGCCAGTCTCATACGCCAACCTTGGAGGGTAATTATTATTCACCTATTTCACCAATAAGGTAACTGAAAGCTTGCACAAGGTCACTTTAGGCAGAGATGGCAATATAATTGAGGTCTTTAACAAAAGCAAGTCTTAGCCATTTTATTTCACAATCTTTCAAAATATGCAGTCTTTCAATATGCAAAATTAGGCACTTCTGTAACTCACACTAACACAATGCGGCCCCATGTCACTCTCTCACAGTTAGACTACACTTGTGGTGCATCTATACTGGAACAAAACACCTGCACTTGGCCGGGGTCAGCTGATTGGCCCGGTTCAGGCTGTGGGGCTAAAAATTGCAGTGTAGACATTTGGGCTCAGGCTGGAGCCCAGGTTCTTAAACGTGGTGAGAATGGTTGGTCTCAGAGTCTGAACGTCTACATTGCGATTTTTAGCCTTGCAGGCCAAGCCCTGTGAGCCTCAATCAGTTGAATTAGGCTCTGAGACTCGGTGCCCCAGGTTTTTTACTACAGTGTAAACATACCCCTAGAGCTGTTGACTCTGCTATACTTCATCCTAAAAGATGTGATTCTTCAGCTCAAGTACCACACGGTCATGCTTTTACAGTCAGTGATCTGCGGTTCCTTGCCTCCAGATGACCCAAACAGGGGCACTGTTGCATTTGGCTATGCCATTTGCAACGACTAGACCACTGCCTGCTCCCACAGCCAGGAACAGAAACAACGAATCTTGATGCCTAGTGTTCTATGGCTGTGTCATAAATATAAAGGGAAGGGTAAACCCCTTTAAAATCCCTCCTGGCCAGAGGAAATCTCCTCTCACCTGTAAAGGGTTAAGAAGCTAAAGGTAACCTCGCTGGCACCTGACCAAAATGACCAATGAGGAGACAAGATACTTTCAAAAGCTGGGAGGAGGGAGAGAAACAAAGGGTCTCAGTCTGTCTATATTCTGTCTTTGCCAGGGATAGACCAGGAATGGAGTCTTAGAACTTTTAGTAAGTAATCTAGCTAGGTACGTGTTAGATTATGATTTCTTTAAATGGCTGAGAAAAGAACTGTGCTGAATAGAATAACTATTTCTGTCTGTGTATCTTTTTTGTAACTTAAGGTTTTGCCTAGAGGGTTTCTCTATGTTTTGAATCTAATTACCCTGTAAGGTATCTACCATCCTGATTTTACAGGGGGGATTTCTTTATTTCTATTTACTTCTATTTTTATTAAAAGTCTTCTTGTAAGAAAACTGAATGCTTTTTCATTGTTCTCAGATCCAAGGGTTTGGGTCTGTGGTCACCTATGCAAATTGGTGAGGCTTTTTATCCAACATTTCCCAGGAAAGGGGAGGTGCAAGTGTTGGGAGGATTGTTCATTGTTCTTAAGATCCAAGGGTCTGGGTCTGTAGTCACCTAGGCAAATTGGTGAGGCTTTTTACCAAACCTTGTCCAGGAAGTGGGTGCAAGGTTTTGGGAAGTATTTTGGGGGGAAAGACGTGTCCAAACAGCTCTTCCCCAGTAACCAGTATTAGTTTGGTGGTGGTAGCGGCCAATCCAAGGACAAAGGGTGGAATATTTTGTACCTTGGGGAAGTTTTGACCTAACCTGGTGAAGATAAGCTTAGGAGGTTTTTCATGCAGGTCCCCACATCTGTACCCTAGAGTTCAGAGTGGGGCAGGAACCTTGACAGGCTGTCTCCAGTATTGCCAACCTCAACAGACCAAAAATCGTAAGACCCCCAGACACGTCTCCCAAAATCAAGAGATTCATTGGCCAAAATTACTTTACTCATAAATTTGCAAGAGTTGGCAAGTCTGTCATCATCACACACATTGAGAGTGGGCCAAGTAAGCTAAAAATCAGAAGACAGATAAAAAAACATGTATTTAATCTTTCAAAAACAAAAGCACAAGTTTGGCTCTTTTTTACTTTTTGGGTTAACAATACTGCAAATGTGTAAAGCTACTTTACAATTTTGAACACCTTTTTCAAGAGAATCAAGGCAAAAATCCACGACATACCTTTAGAGTGATGTGTTTTAAAGGATCGAGATTCAAAGGAGGAGGGAATAATCTTCGATTCTGTTACAGGAATTTTTTCTCTAATGCACTCAGATAACGTTATTTCATGTTGGTCCCCACATAATCCACTTGCCTTTGGAGAGCATTCCACCGTTTTTTCTCCATGATGCAACGCACAAGTTTTTAACTGTGCATCTGCTGAGTTAATTTCTCCTATGTGCCCTGCTTCTTTAACAGGAAGTTCAGTGGCTTGCAATAATACTTGTGTTTGATTAGCAGCAGTATTTTTAGGTAAGGTATTTGATTCAGTACTACAAAAGCTTGTATGATTCACAGGAGATATAACAGCAGACAGGGAAGTACTTTCAACATGATCTATTTTCCTCACATAAGCAACAACAGGACTGAGGAAAATTTGAGAGGTAGAAGTATTATTGTCAAAGTTCTCTGTGTGTGGTGCCGTGTTTCCACTACTGGGCACCACGTCAACTTCTGAGAAAGAATCTTCGGTGAAGGCTAAAAATTCTGAAGGGGTCTGGACTGTGGTGAGGTCTGCAGAAAGTTGTGGTGATTGCAATGAACTTCCTGCACATTCTGTTATCTCAGCAGAACATGATGGAGAGGATTTTACTGTTACAGGGTCGCTTTCAACATATGGTTTAATCTCCAACAAGCATCCAGACTGTTGTACACAGGAAACTGACTGGCTCTGGGGGACTGGCTTTGAAAACCTGTAGTGTGATGAGAAAGATTTCGGGAGAAGTTTCCGTGAGGATTCCTTAATAGATTGTCTACTTTGCTCCTCTATAAAGCCAGAGTCATCGCCCTCATTTTTTCCAGAACGTATGCAATTTATAAAGACATTCTTATTAGTTGATGGCTCTTTCCCCTTTTCAAAGTCCTCCGTCAAAGATCTTGTTATCTTCTTGCTCCGTGAACTGCCGAAACCAACTGAATGCCTCCCTCTGCTTTTAACATGTTCGTCCAAGCTCGGTTTTTGGAAATTGTTGAGAGTTGACTGAACACCATTTGAAATACTTACATTCTGGCTTGCCAATTCAGACTTCTGTTCACTCCCCTTCTTGTTGTGGAAGCTGATGGAAGGAGTGCGGAATATGCTCCTTCGCTTGCCTGTACTACCTGAGCTTGAGTTGGTGCTGGAGGGAGAGGAGCTATGAACACCCACAGTATTAATGGAGGAGGGTGAGGAAGGAAGTGAGTCATGTCTTCGACTAATACTTCTCCTGAATATTGGCAGTCGAGACACAAGAGTCGAACGTCTTGATCCTGAGTCCCCCATCAGGACCTGAAGTGTTCGGGACTCTAGACAGCCAAGACACCAATCTGGAGTGAGGAGGGAAAAAAAAGATATGTTTTAATACGTCAACCTAAATCTTTGGGCAGGCACATTTTTAAATCAATCTGAAGATATGAAAATGTGAATGACATTTTTCATTATAAAAGTCCATTTTAAATACAACTGGAAGTTGATGCATTTATTTTATTCATGGCACTTAGACTAACAATATACAGTTCAATATGCAGTTCTGAAACTCTGGCAATCGAGCAAAACATTAGGATAAATAGTATCAAATAAATAGTATCAATAGTATCCTGAAGGACGACCCATAACTCTCACAAATCCTTGCCTACAGACAGCCCCCCACCCTGAAGCAAATACTCACAAGCAACCACACAATAAAACCACTAACCCAGGAACCTATCCTTGCAACAAAGCCCGTTGCCAACTGTGTCCACATATCTATTCAGGGGACACCATCATAGGGCCTAATCACATCAGCCACACTATCAGAGGCTCGTTCACCTGCACATCTACCAATATGATAGATGCCATCACGTTCCAACAATGCCCCTCTGCCACGTACATTGGTCAAACTGGACAGTCTCTACGTAAAAGAATAAATGGACACAAATCAGACGTCAAGAATTATAACATTCAGAAACCAGTCGGAGAACACTTCAATCTCTCTGGTCACGCGATTACAGACCTAAAGGTCGCAATATTACAACAAAAAGACTTCAAAAACAGACTCCAACAAGAGACTGCTGAATTGGAATTCATTTGCAAACTGGATACAATTAACTTAGGCTTGAATAGAGACTGGGAGTGGATGTGTCATTACACAAAGTAAAACTGTTTCCCCACGTTTATTTCCTCCCCACCCCCCACTGCTCCTCGGACGTTCCTGTTAACTGCTGGAAATGGCCCACCTTGATTATCACTACAAAAGGTTTTCTTTCCCCCCACTCCCCGCCCCCCCGCTCTCCTGCTGGTAATAGCTCATATTGATCACTCTCCTTACAGTGTGTATGATAACACCTATTTTTTCATGTTCTGTGTGTATATAAATCTCCTCACTGTATTTTCCACTGAACGCATCCGATGAAGTGTGCTGTAGCTCACGAAAGTTTATGCTCAAATAAACTGGTTAGTCTCTAAGGTGCCACTAGTACTCCTTTTCTTTTTGCGAATACAGACTAACACGGCTGTTACTCTGAAAAGTATCAAATACCGTAGATATTTTTTAATACTCTGCCCAAACGTTATTTGTTCCTATCACTTTTGCACCATGTCTACTTCCAGATTATAAGCTCTCTGGGAAAAGGATCATGCCTTCTCTGTGGTCTATGAGGGGGCCAAGCATTCTTTTGTCCACCTACAATCTGTAATTTTCAATGGAAACAAAAGAAGTTAAGTGCCCAGTTCACACTAAAGTTCAGTGCGGACTTGGTGCCTAATTCCCTTGGGTTCCTTTGAAAATGAAGGCAAAACTACACCAACTATAAGCTATATGAATAATCTCACAGGAGGGGAAACAACAGATCTCGAGTCAGACAACTTCACGCTCTAACATTACATTCTTCCTAGGCCCTTTTCTAGTCTAGTTTTGTATGGTTAAATATTTATGATTATATTTCTGCATTTATATTCTACAGATTTCCTTTTAATGTTTTACTGAACTCACTTTTGTAAATTACCATTCTCCTTTATATTAAATTACCTTCAAAATTAATAAAAACAATTTTAAGCCAAAAGTGACACCCTGCGATTTTTAGAAATATCTCTGACCTAACGAACAGAAGCAGATCCCGATCAGCAAAGCAGCTGGACTTCAGGAAAATGCAGCTGCAATATAGATATAGGAAGCGTTGTACTATGGATCAGATCCACAAACAGAAAAATAGTGACACAGGTCAAATGGCCATAAGAACAAGCAAGGCTGTAGATCTGACTTTTAGATGAGACTTCAGCTGGAGTTAGGAGCATTCAGCAGCTTTTTAAAAACTCAGGCAATGTATCTTAATTGTTCTCCATGTCCACTGAGGGAAGGACAAGAACTAATGGGATTAGTCTGCAGCAAGGCTGATTTAGTTTAGATATTAGAAGAAACTTTCTAACGTGAAGGGTAATAAGTTCTGGAATACGCTTCCCAGAAAGGTTGTGGAATACGCATCATTGCGGGGTTTTAAGAACAAGTTGGACAAACACCTGTCAGGGATGGTCTACATTTACTTGGTCCTGCCTCAGCACAGGGGGCTGCACTTGATGGCCACTTGAGGTGCCTTCCAGCTCTACATTTCTATGATCCATACAAATTTCTAGATCAAACTGGAAGAAAAAAAAGTAAGGAAGTAAAATTAATTATATTGCCCAAATGCCCTAAAGAAATGCAGTGAGAAGAAAACACATTAAGTGAATAGCCATGAGCAACATGAAAAAAAAAATCAAGGAATAGGAAAACTAAACCAGAAAAAGGTATGTCATACCATAGAAAGAGAATGAATAACAACAAAATAAGTTCATGGAATCTTCTTTGATGACTAGTCTTTGTATTATACTTTCTGCTCCAGCAGAAAAGAGTTGGTAAGGTCACAGTCTGTGTGTGTACACCTAAGCAGACACAATATCAGGATTCACAAAGACCAGAAATCAATAAAGCAATTTTGAAGTTTAAGATGAAAGCCGCATCCTAGGAATGATAGCTAACCTCTCTTCTTTCTTTTTTTTAAATTACATTTGATGACAACATAAGAGTTTGAGGTGGATAGTACTGAGGTTTCAGCTAAAATCAAAACACAAATTTGAATATAATTCTTACTGGAGAGGATTAAGCTATTTTAAAAGGGCTACAGAAAATCAAATGCAAAAAAGTATTTTTGTACATTATTATATAATATCACTTAAGGCCAGGTTACACTGTAGTGTTTCTGTTACTGAGTAAGAATGAAAGAGAGAGAGATACATAGGAAGTTCAGAGATTATGCAGCTATTTGCTTATATTTGAAGAATTCACAGTAATTCACTCTGTCCTGCTTAACCACTGTGCATACTGTTGTCTTCTCCAGAAATACAGAGACAGTATCTAGAGGACAAAATGAGCTTATTTCTTCCAACTGACCTGTGCTCATTAGGCTCAGCTTTACCAGCTGGGCACAATAATTGATAACCATTGCTGGAGGCATTGTAATCTTTCATGGGGTCTATGCATGCTGTTCCTCCCCACCCCTTATAGGAAGAATACAGAAAGGCTGTCGACACTGATTTTTGCTCAGGATGGCAATAGAATTGCTGACATGTAAAATACAAACTAAATCATAACATACAGGTTTCCCAGACACACAGTGATTGACTACAGATCCAACTTCATAAACAATTTTACTACAGCTCTCCAACCAGACAAACACATTCTCTCTCTCACCCTCTCTCTGTCTCTAGTCTACATACACATATACTGTGGCCATATCGTTCCTCCAGGCTGCCTTACAGCGTGGCACACAGTGGCAGTGGCTCTGCCTCTGTTTTCCTCCTGGTCTCCAGCTGACCCACCCATCCTCCTCCATTTTCCAACTCAAGATCACTTAGCCTTATAGCAAAGTCACGCCAGTTCCAACCTTTCCAAGGCACTCAAAGTCCGAACTAAACACACAAAACACACACTCTTCCACCCCTCCTGGGCTGAATTCTCAGCAGACTCTTCACCCCACCCAGGCTCAGCAAAGGAAGGAGAGAGTTAATGCCGATATGCCACCTGGACTGGTGCAAGCCTACGTCTGATAGAAGCAATCTTTCTCACTTCCCATCCCAGCCAGCCTACTTGCCCATGAGAGCTGAAAGTAGTCTATCCCTCCCAGCCAGGGACCAAGAAGCTGTGCTTTTCCTTTCGAGCTCCCCTTTTGAAGCCTGACCTCTACTTCAGGTGTTGTGGGGTGAAGCCCTGGCAGCTCAACTCATTCCTGACTCATGTGGGGTTTGTACATCCCTAGGACAATGTATATTACATACAACATCCACTCATGGCACATCCCCGGCATAATTGCTGCAATCTCTCCTCATCCCCTCCCATTCTCCATTTATTGGAGGAGAGGTGGTATATTTGGAAAACGACATTGATTAGTAGCTGCCTGGGGCCTGGTCACATGCTCTCAAATTTTGCTGTAGCGGTGAAGAGATGATTGGACCAATAGGCTGCTGCTTGAGCTTGGATCTTCATGGACATGAACTTCTCCTGCCCCTAGCGGCATTAGTGACTGCTGCAGGAGCAGGGGGAAAGGTGACCAAAACTGAAGATGCCAGGCCACAGTGAAGGAGTGGTGTGGGTCAGAGCGCTTTCCCTGTTGCCCTCAGGCACTTCTCTGCCTTGTGTGCCCCCCAGCTTTAATAAACACTGCCTGAGATGAGATGCCAGGTGGGATATGGACATAAAATCTGTGTATAGCAGATTTTATCGTATACCTCGCGGTGCGGGAAGGAGGGGGAAAGAGATGAATTGCCAGGGAAAACTGAAAGAAACTAATTGTTTCCTTGGCTCTACTACTCTCAGACCAGGGAGGAACCTACCAAATAGGTCCTTCTGGGAGACCCTCTGGTATTCCTAACCATGCTCGGTAAATAACTGAGAAATTGGAAGCCCTGGAAGCTACCACTTTGCTTCAATTGTTTCCTACTATGAAAGAGTTGCAAGGAAAGGGGTTATTCCTTTGCCTCTAGGATGTTAAAAATTAATGCACTGGAATGGGTTACCTAGAGAGGTGGTGGAATCTCCATCCTTAGAGGTTTTAAGGCCCACCTTGACAAAGTCATGGCTAGGATGATTAAGTTGGTGTTGGTCCTGCTTTGAGCAGGGGGTTGGACTAGATGACCTCCTCAGGTCTCTTCCAACCCTAATCTTCTATGATTCTATGAATACCCCATCAGAAACTCTAATTGAAAGCAAAGAAATGGTGAGCGTTAAGTAATAGTATATGAAAGCTGAATTAGTCAATCACTATCCCTACTTTTGGCCAAAGAAATCAGTTTCACTGTAAGAGCCCTGGACACTTAGAAAATAATGACAAGCATATACAGTTACTAGTTGTTTGTATCCTGAAACAGGCAGCTATAAAAAATAATATATAGCAAATGGAGGAAAGGGAAGTTGATAGTAATGCATATAAATCAGAAGCTAGGAACTGTAGAAAAGTGGTAAGAGAAGCAAAGGGACACAAGGAGAAATCTATGGCCAGCAGAGCTAAGGATAATAAGGAGGAGGCTTTTTTTTGTTGTTGTTTTTTAAAAGTATATTAGGAACAAAATGAATCCTGACAATGGCATTGGTCCGTTACTTGATGGAAATTGCAAATTACCAATAATGCAGAAAAGACAGAAGTGTTAACAGTGACAGTAATTAATCATTGGAACATTTTATCACTGGTTTTACCAGGGATTCTCCATCACTGACATTTTTTAAATCAAGATTGAATGTTTTTTTCCAAAGAATCTGTTCTAGGAATTATTTTGGGGAAGTTCTATGGCCTGTTTAATACAGGAGGTCAGACTAGATGATCACAGTGGTCCATTCTGGCCTTGGAATCTATGAATCTACATTTAAACATTATTGGTTATAGTGATGATTTTACACGTATCTGAAAGCAAATTTCAAATTGATTTCAGTTCACAGTCATGCTAAATTTTTTCTTGAATTTTGCTGTTTATTAAGTGGGATTATGAGTTGCCACACATGTTCTACCGTTAAAAAAACGTGAGATATTCTCTTTTATATTGGACACCTAATCTTCACTTTCAGCATAAATATTGGCACCTGCCATTTTACAACAAAGGAACTTGATGAAGTACAATTCATGTACATACCTCTCCCACACCAAACAGCAGATTGTCCATATCAAATCCCCTCACCCCAAGTAACATTGCTCCTTGTGCAGCCCCAAAATACAGCAACTTAAAAGCTATTAAAGAAACACACACCACACAGAAAAGGTAACTTTGTCAGACAGTTTAAAGCGTATCGTGGAATTTCAGGTGTGTTCTAATGGGCTGCTTATCAGATAAACAAACCAGAATAATTCTAAGAGCCAGTCTTACAAATTCAAACTATGATCTGAATGTGAGGATTCATGCACTTTTTCTTTAAAACTTCAGTAAGAAGCCAGGCAGGTGAGGGGCTAGGGAAGAGTCTAGTCAGAAGCTCTACAGAGGGGCAAAATAACGTTGAGAATACCGTCTTACTTTAAAAAACAAGTTCCTTGTTCGGAAGGAAAAGGAGAACTAATTCTTAACCATTACCACATCAAACTGGCAGCCCTGCAGTATTTTTTCTGCCTAGTATTCCACCTGGGCGCAGGAATCTGCCCACAAAGAACAACTTGTTTGATCAGAGCTTAAACTAACTGGGACCCAAACTATGTGGTGTTTGTCATAGATTGTTTTTTAATTGTCCCTTAAAAAAAAACCAAAAAACTCACTAGGCTTTTTTCTTACATTTCAAAAGCTGTTTGTGTTTTACTAAAGACAATTTATTATGGAATCAACTCTAATCTCATTAATTCTATTGTTCTCAGAAAAATGTTAACGATACCCAAACTATTAATAAAAAGAAAAGGGGTACTCGTGGCACCTTAGAGACTAACAAATTTATTTGAGCATAAGCTTTCGTGAGCTACAGCTCACTTCATCGGATGCATCACGAAAGCTTATGCTCAAATAAATTTGTTAGTCTTTAAGGTGCCACAAGTACTCCTTTTCTTTTTGCGGATACAGACTAACACGGCTGCTACTCTGCAAACTATTAATGTAACACATCTAATTCTTAACATTATTTTTAACTGTACTATTATGTATTGGTACAATTGAAGTGTATTTGTTAAACACATTAATTGCTGTGCTATGATTTTATAAAACTGATTTTGGACAACATTTTCAACAAAGCTTCCATGTTGCTGTTTTTAAGGTGCTATCAATATAGACAATAGAAAAACATGCCAAAGAAAATACAAATAAAATATTTGAAAACCACATTGAATTTCAGAGCAGGATTAATGGGGGATTATCTAATTATCTGCTCTTCCTCATGCACTTGGATGGAGCTCAGAACTACATGGCCCTATGACAAAACCAGTGCAAATGCAAAGGAGAAAAAGTGAACAATAGGTTTTGCCTCTTAGAGAGGAAAAGTCAGTGAGGTAATTGCTTTTACTGGACCAATTTCTCTTTGTGAAAGAGAAAAGCTTTCAAGTTTACACAGAGCTCCCTGTAAGCTAAAAAGCCTGTCTCTCTTTCACCAACAGAAGATGGTGCAATAAAAGATATTACTTCACCTACCTTGTCTCTCTAGTAATCTGGGACCAACGCAGCACTTATTATTCCAGCACACAGAGAGCCATAAGGACTCTACCCGGCCAACCAATGGCTTGTCCACACAGGGCATTCGTCTGCACCAGAGGGATGTAAATTCCAGTGTTCACTAGCGTGTTGCACACTAACTGGCCCCTGTGGACGCTGTGGGCACACCCTAAAAGGTCCCTAGTGCACATTAAGGTAGTCCCAAAACAGTACTACATTAACGTGCAGCAGGGAATTTTTAGTGTGTGCTAGCAGAGTCTGCATGGGCTAGCTAATGTACAGCACACTAATGAGCATTAGAATTTACAGCCCTCTGATGAAGACTAATGCACCATGCAGACAAGCCCTTATGTCCCGATCATGCAAATAGAGGTCTTGTCACATACAGAAGGTGCACCAGTTTAATTTAATTTGGGGTTTAATTGGTCTAGTTAAATTGAAGTGTGTGAACACCAGTATAAATCAGACTTATTTTAGTTTAGTTTACATTAAGTCAACTCAGTCTTTATAATAAGATCCCATGACTGTCACTCAGAGTCGCTCTGGAACCTATTATGTCTGTTGAGTCAGTGTGAACCAACAGAAACAGCTACAAGCATGATTAAGAGCTCTTCTTGTTCAGCATATCACCAGGCTGAATCATTACTGGGATTCACAGTCTGCTACCATCCCATTTTTAAGTAGTCAACCATTTTTACTTTATGAATTGCACCCATGCAGGAGCATGGGCTTTCAGCTACAGTAAGCCATTTAGCTATGCCATGCCAAGAGTCCTAGATCATTATGATAGCTAAGGTAACACAACCAATCGCCACCCTTACTCTACAGCTAATTTGCATGCGACAATTTCATTGGCTGTATGAGGAAGACTGCACAGATGGTGGATTACTTGACCCCACTGCCACAGTTCTTCAAAGCTACCCCACTAGCACACACAATAACTTCCAACACAGAGCTGCTCACAATAGCGCATACACCCTCATTCACCAACCGCACAAGTCAACACAACTCTCCCAGGACTGTCACTCTGAAGCCTTGAATGTCTGTTGAGTCAGTGTGAAGTGTTGGACATAGCTACAAGCATGGTGGAGGGCTCTTTTGTTGTGAGAACCAGATGCAACATCCAAGTCTGAACCTCTGTGGAGGTTGTATGGATGTTTATCATATCCAACAATGCCATCAAGACATCATGTGTGTCCTCTTGTGGTTATACAGTCCAATCCATGAGAAGCAAGATCATGAAAAAGTAACACACAGGAATGTGCAGGCTTCCACTGAAGACTCACCATGAAGCTTGGCCTTTTTTCTTCCATTTTTCATGTCTGTCTTCCTCAAAGTGTTTACAACCTTAGTCGATAGCTGCTATCCATTCACATCTGTCCATGGCTATGTCTTCAAAGTTATCAATATTTTTGCTGCATGAGGTGAGAACCTCCTTAAGGATGTCTATGAAGTGTTTTGGTTGACCACCCTTCCTATGCTTTCCAAAAAGTGCTGGTAATAAGAAGCTCATGGTAATAATTGTGCTGGTAATAAGAAGCTCATGCTCAGCACACTTGCTGAGTAGTAGACGACCAGTGCTATTCATTTTTCCAACTCCACTGCTCTTCATTACTTTTTCCAAGTTTCAGCTTGCCATAGAAAACCTTTTTAGGAAGTCTATCATCGTCTATTCTGATAACACGACCTGTCCATTTAAGCTCAGCTTTGATAATCATCGCCTTGGTGTTGGCTGTTTTTGCTCTTTCAAGGATGTTAGTATTTGAGAAGACAGTCTCACCAGTGGAATTTCAGAACAGAGTAGAGAAAAAGCTTGTGAAGTTTTTCAAATTGCTTAATATGTCAACAGTAAAGTGTCCAGGTTTCACACCCGTAAAAGGATGCTTTCATTGTATATCATCAGTTTTGTTGACTGTTTGATAGTGTGCTGCTTAAATATCCTATGGTGAACTCTTCCAAAGGCCTGGTTTGCTTTTCGTATTGTATTTGATATTTCTTGATCCAGGGAACCATCACTTGAGATGCTACTGCCAAGGTATGTAAAGTGACTGATACTCTTTAGTTCTATACCATCGATGGTGATGTCAAGCTCAGTGGTAATGGTTGATCGAGCCGGTTGGAAGAGGACTTCAGTTTTTTTCCAGGCTGATGGGGAGTCCAAACTGTTCAATTGCCTCTGAACATCTGTCAAGGATAAGCTGTAAGTCACTTTCACTATGACTAAGTGAATATGAGTTCCTCAAGAACTTTTGTTTTTGAAGTAAGCCTTCGGAGACTAAAAAGTTTGCCATCACTTCAGTACCTTATGTCGATTCCCTTTTGAATGTCATATGTTGCGTAATTCAGAATACCTGAAAAGAGGAGACCAAAAAGGGAAGATGCCAACACATGGCCTTTTTCACCCCATCAGATATAGGAAATGGTTTAAGAAGGCCACCATCTGAGACTACTTGACTTCTCATGTCTTCAGGGAACTCACATGACGTTAACCAATTTGGTGGGGCAGCCAAACTTCTCTAGAATTTTCCAGAGACCATTCCTGCTCACAGTGTTACACACTTTTTAGATCAAAGATGACAGCGTACAATTCCATGTTTTTTGCCCCCAGTACATTTTTCCTGAATCTGTCTCACAATCAAAATTGTGTCTGTGGTGCTCTGACCGAATCTAAAGCCACATTGAATCTCTGGTAGAAAGTTCTTTGATTCTGTTCGGACAAGCAAATTGAGCAAAATATGGGCAAAATTTTTACCACACATAGATAGCAGGGAGATACTCCGGTAGTTATCATAGTCAGATTTGTTGTCTTTATTTAACTACAGTTGCATCCTTGTAGTCCAAAGGAATTTTCTTTGCTTCCCCTATCCTTAATCATTTAATGTAGTTCGGTCACAGTTTTGGGGCCTGCAAGTTTAAAGATTTCAGCTGGTATACGGTCTTTGCCTGGTCATTTTCCTGATTTTCTTTGTTAACTTTTTGCACTTCCTCAAAAGTAGCCAGCTGAGCCATTTCTTTGTATATGGGGTACTGTATCAGTTCTTTTAGCACCTGTGGGTTGACAATAGAGGGATGGTTAAGTAGCTCAGTGATGCCTCTCTTTTCCTCCATTAAGGTAAATCCATCTCAACTCATTAGTGGAGCTGGTCCAGATTTCAAAGGACTATAAATGGACTTCAGGGAATCATAAAACATCCTTGTATTGTTAGTATCAATATAATACTTCATTTCTTCTGCTTTCTTTTCCCACCAGTTATGCTGTGGGACACAATGCAGCCTTTGAATCTTGGCTTGCAGGTTGTTGAATTTCTCTCTCTTTGATGTTGATTCTTTGTCATTTTGCCAAGACATAAACACATCTTTCTTTTCCTTGAGCATCTTCTATGATTTCATCATCATTTTCATCAAACTAATCCTCGTCCCAACTTTGGTTTCTATCTACAGTGTCTTCTAAGTCTTGAACAACAGCAAATTTGAATATATTCCACTTTAGGAGTGCATTATGGGGTGATGTAATGCTATCCAATTTTTCCTCTATATTCTCCCCTCGTTTTGATGAAGAAACAAATACCTTTGCTTTGTTCAGTTTCAGTTTAACCCGTTCAACATTATTTTGCAGAGGGGCAACAGCATGTAAATTAAAAATAGCTCTGATCTTCCGTTGGTCAGTCCAACAGTTTGCCCTTTGCATTGCTCTGATGATCTTCAAGTCACTGATGTTCCTTTGCCCGTAAAATGACATAGGCAATCAGGTGCCAGTGCTTAGATCTTATATGCATCCAAGAGGTTTTATATTTATCAGCTTGTGTAAAGATTGTGCTGGTAATAAGAAGCTCATGCTCAGCTCACTTGCTGAGTAGTAGATGACCAGCGCTCTTCATTTTTCCGACTCCACTGCTCTTCATTACTCCACTACAAGCTCACTCTGTTTTCCAACTCTGTCATTAAAATTTCCCAGAAGTCTGAGTTTGTCTTCACTGGGTATAGATGTAATTATATCATCCAAATCAGAATAGAATTGATCTTTTGTTTCTTCTCTACTGTTCATGGTTGGAGCATAAGCAGCATGTTGCAGTTGCAAGGTGACCATTGATCAGAGAAGGCGGGAGTAACAGACACATGGGGTAACAGGTGGTTGTGCCTCCAATCAAGGGGCAGCTCTGTGAACAAACTTTGGGGAAAATGTACAAACAGCAACACTTCTCACTACAACACATCACATGGAAACAAGAGCCCATTTTCAGCTTCTTCTCCTTTTAAACACACGATTATGAATTACATCTGTTTGACAGCACAGGCTTTCTGCTATTATTAAGTAAATATTTCCTAATTAACTTAAACTGACATATGCCAGTTTAAGCCAAGACAAGTACCCACATAGCCTTTTGCATTGTTTAATTACATCAGTTTTACAGACTAAGTTAAACTAGTGCAACTTGCTGGCTAGCCCAGAATGACTATGTGCATGAGCAGCCCCCACTGAGCTCAGTGGGAGTACTGACATACACAGGTGTTTACAGAAGTAGACTGTAGAACTTTAACCATTTAATTAAAAGGGGCAAAATGTTTTATTGTGCTTGGTATACTATCAAAAAGAACCCAACCACCAGACTTCCTCCTGTGAAAACCTAGTGCAGAGTGTATTCAACAAAGAACTGTATCTCTTGCTAGTGCTTTTAAACCCCAGTAGATGGAGTACTGGATCTAATCTTTTTTTGCAGCTAAATATGGAAACACAACAATCAGTGTCTTTTACGCTTATTATGGCCTTTGGAATCAATTTTAGGATCTGGATTTATACAGAATATTTCACATCATCACAACTATGTTTACATACTAAAATTTGCAACATGCTCACTCTACTCTAAAGTTTAAGGTCACAAACACCACAAATTCTCCCTTTATAACAACCAAAGCATTACCAAATCTTGCCATTTAATCATGAGACTCGTGATAAGTGGTGCTTTTCTTCATACTATCTGGTGTTTTCTATATACTATACAATATATGTGAGACTAATGTAAATAACAAATTATAAACAGAGGGCAAACTTATATCCTCACTTGATGTATCATGCATGTAACAAAGTAAGCAGCGATCACTATGTGATACAAGATCTGTAGATGCTGGATGCTGGGATGGGAAGCTCTGCTTGTCTCCCACAAAACACCTCCCCCCCCATCACATGTTATTTATTCCTTCTTACCTATAATCATGTTACAATTTACAGAAAACACTCAAAGAAAACCCAATGGATAAATTAAAGTATTTCAAAACATTCAAGTCATGCTGCAAAACAAGATTCCCAAGACACTGATCTTGTCTGCCCATGAAGGTGCAATGGCTACAGTGCCCATGTAGTACCCCCACAGACTTAAATGGGCCCCCACATAGTTTGTATCTCAAAACAAAAGTTGCAGGATCAGGGCTTAGGTCCATAACATCTGTCGTGCTTGCAACTTATTACTTATACCCACACTCGCTCCTAGAAACCAGGGACACGTTGTTCTGGGCACTGTACACAAAGACAGTCCCTGCCCCAGATTCAGTAATGTACCTGAGTATGCTGGCCATTTTTTTTTAAACTAAAAACAAAAGTAATAGTTCCTCCAAATATTAAAAAGCTTAATAATTTTAACAACAACAGATGGTCTCATTAACAACTGACGTTGTAATACATCGTTGGAGGTATCAGTAAAGTGAAATTACTTTACACCTACTGGATAGATTCACTAATTGTAAAAGGCAATTGCTGTAACTGAGAATTTGTTGGTTTTTTTGCCAGCGAGAAGAGTGAGATTCCCTCCCAGTAGAAAAGCTTTCTTTTTGGTTGTGAACACCAGCTGTACTTTTTTTTTTTTTTTTTAAATGGACGGTACAATATATGAAAGAGCTCACGAATTTCAGTCATGTGGAATAGTGGCAGCCAGGACATTCTTCTCTACACTGAAATTGTTTAAACTATTCTCACAATAGGATTATCTGGAGTTTAATTTGTTTACTCTTTATACTTGCACTTCTACAGAAGAGTCGTGTACTCAATACAGGCTGCCAGGCAGGCAGACACACACAGAGGTAAATATGCGTGCATATGTGCATACACTGAAAACTGTTTTTGCAAAATACATTTTGCTCATTTGAAAAGCAAAAAGACACTGAACCCCAGCTTCCCAGTTTCTAAAGACATGAAGGTGACATTTCCTTCAGCGTTCTCCTTCCTTTCCAAGGCACTCAGAATTTCACTTTCTGCTTCTTTCTCCTCTTGAGCACCTCCCGCCCCCTAGACAGACCACTTGCTTTTCTCATGACCCTCCCCCTTTTTCTCCTCTTGCTAGTAACAGTGTCTTCTTTAGTGCCACTCCCAATCCCCAGATCAGACACCCTGCTAATTTACAGGAAACTGCTGCCCATTTGCTGTTTTAAAAAATCAGTACACCTGCACAGTCCACGCAACATTTCAGCTGGAGTGACCATACTCTCAGACTGTGTGTACTGTACTGTATTTAACTTGTGCAGTTAGTCTAAGTTCTATAGGAAAGGGACCTGTTATTTGCTCATTGCATTCACCCATTGTATGTTGCTCACAGACTTTAAGGCCAGAAGGGACCACCATGACAATCTAGTCTGACCTCCTGCACATTGCAGGACACAGCACCTCACCCATCTTCTCCTGTAATAGACCCCCTAACCTCTGGCTGAGTTACTGAAGCCCTTAAATCATGATTTAAAGACTTCAAGCTACAGAGAATCCACCATTTACTCTAGTTCAAATCAGCAAGTGACCCATGCCCCATGCTGCAGAGGGAGGCAACTCTGCCAATCTGACCTGGGGGAAAATTCCTTCCCAACCTCAGATAAGGCAATCAGTTAGACTCTGAGCACGTGGGGAAGACTCACCCGCCAGACACCTGGAAAATTATTCACTGTGGTAACTCAGAGCCCTCTCCATCTAGTGTCCCACCAGTGGCCTTTGGAGATATTTGCTGCTAGCAGTTGCGGATGGGCCATATGCCAGAAGGCAATCTCATTTTACCATCCCCCCCCATAAACGTATCAAGCTCAGTCTTGAAAAAAGTTAGGTTTTTTGCACCCACTGCTCCAGAGGCTGTTCCAGAACTTTACTCTTGTAGTTAGAAACCTTCATCTAATTTCAACCTACATTTCTTGATGGCTAGTTTATATCCATTTGTTTTTGTGGCACTTAACTTCAATAACTCCTCTCCCTCCCTGGTGTTTATACCTCTGATGTATTTATAGACAGCAATCATATCTCTCCATAGCCTTTGTTTGGTTAGGCTAAACAAACCAAGTTCCTCAAGTCTCCTTTCCTAAGGGAGGTTTTCCATTCCTCTGGTCATACTAGTAGCCTTTCTCGGCACCTGTTCCAGTTTGAATTCCTCTTTCTTAAGCATGGGAGACCAGAGCTGCACACAGTATTGCAGATGAGATCTCACCAATGCCTTTTATAACAGTCCTAACGCTTCCCTATTTCTGCTAGAAATACCTTGCCTGATGCATCCTAGCATTGCATTGTCACGACTGCATCACATTGGCGCCTCATAGTCATTCCGTCATTGACCAATACACCCAGGTCTTTCTCGTCTTCTGTCGCTTCCAATTGTTATGTCCCCAGCTTATAACAAAAAGACCAATCTTTGAGGAACTTCACTAGTAACAGCCTTCCTGGCTGACTGTATGGCCCAGTGTCATCTCCCCTTTCACCAGTTCCTTGACTACCTTTCAATTTTCATATTAACCATCATCTTCTCCAATTTAACTAATAATTTCCCATGCAAAATTATATCAAATGCCTTACTGAAATCCAGTTAGATTAGATCTACTGCATTTCTTTTGTCTAAAAAATTAGTTATCTTCTCAAAGAAAGAGACCAAGTTGGTCTGCAATGATTTACCTTTTGTAAAACCATGTTGTATTTTATCCCAATGACTGTTTACCTCCATGTCCTTAACTTTCTTTTTCAAAAATGTGTTCCAAGACCTTGCATACAACTCAGGTCAAACTAACAGGCCTGTAGTTTCCTAGATCACTTTCCTTCCCCTTTCTTAAAAATAGCTACTGTATTTGCAATTCTCCAGTCACAGGGCACAACCCCCAAGTTTATGATTTCATTAAAAATCCTTACTATTGGGCTTTCAGTTTCGTGTAGCAGTTCCTTCAATACTCTAGCTGTGAACACTTACAGCACAATATGGGAATAATACGCATACCTGCTCTTTTGTAAAGCGCTTTGAGATCTACTGATGAAAAGAGTGATATAAGAGGAAGTTGTTATTATAGAAACAATTCAGTCGATAATCCATCAACGGTGACATGGTGTGAAAAATTTTCTTCATAGAAATGCTAATACAATCTAGCTGTATAAGTTATGCTTTCAGAAAATAAGGAAGGATGGAAGCGGCTTAATTTTCATCTAAAAACACACCTTACTAATTGCATACTCCCATTTTGACTGATCAAGTGCAAATTTAAGACAGCTGTTCTACAAGCACAAGCACTATTCCCAGTGCTCAGATTAAATTTAAACTACAAGCATTCTTTTGACTTTAAATTGTCCAAAAGGCAAATGTTCACATCGAGTAGGTTTTAGGTGATTCATTCTTTATTAATTATCACTGGATCTCCAAATTCTTCTCATTTACCAGTTGAATTATACGAAATTACAAGGGAAAGCAAAGAATGAGATCTCCTGAAACCTACAGGCTAAAATTCTTTGATATTACAATTAGATTTTAAAACCTGCACTCTCTTTCATTTTCACGGTATCTCAAAGAACATTAGAATAATGAGTTAGACACAGGTAGAACTGTGACTCTAGTCAAAAGGAACAGACCTTATGTTCTCAGCATCAACTCACTCAGTAGAAATAATGTGGAACTTTCATTTGCAAGGACCGTTAGCCATGACAAAGAGGCTAGTTTATACTTAAAAGTTCCTGGTGATTTTCAAGCTCCATCTGTCCAGCTATCAGACACAAATGGAAGGGAACAGGACAGGATCCCTGCCCTGCAATAAAATAATAGTTATGAATCCAAATCCTGTTGTGACCCTTTTTTGAGCAGAGGGTAAATTGCTACTAACTGCACACCAGAAAAGGGAAGGCCCAGTTTGCACCCTATGATAAGGAATTTCATAAATACTAAAGTTACAGTTATATAAAATTACCTAGAAAGATAAGACCAAAAATGTCCAGGGACGGTTGTAGTCTGTTTTGTGACCAAATGGCCACATCCTGCCTTCTACCTTCTCCTCTTCCTGTTCCCACATGTGCATAAAAAAGCACAAACCACTAATTTCCTTTATAGGGAATGGAGAAAGGAAATAGACTGCAGAAGGCACATATGCGAAACTTACAGAACTTCACAAACACTGTGGGGTAATTCCCGATGTGGGGCTGCTGAGTGAGCACCTCTGATAGACTGGGGGAGTGGCAGCCAGGAGACAATAATTCTGAGCACTGCACAGCTCCAGTGGACCAAAGCCCACTGTGCTGATGATGCAGATGCTGGGTTTTTTAAACTGGCTATAGACAGCAGAAATTGCTGTCCACTCAACCAACACTAAGAAAAATAATATCACTTGGACTCTGAATCGGAGACTAGAAAGCCACTGACCCAGCTCATCAGGCAGGTAACTCACAGGACCTGCAGGTTGGGGGACAGCTTCAGAAGACAGGGGGCAGCGCACACCCAAGTGGGCCCCTCCTTTCCCAGGGGCTTTCTGCCCCTCATGGGCCAGCCACAGGGAAATGGGAACCAGTTGGTGCCTCGCTCCCTTCCCCCACCACCCCATTAATTTAAACATTTGACTGGGACTTTTGGAGCCTCTTGCTCCACTTTAGCTGGCTCCCACCCTCCCTGCCTTCAGTAGTAGTGTAGGAGCTGTATTTTTAGGGTGCTGCAGTTCTGACTATTTTTGAATCAGAAAGGAATTTTCCTCATTGGGGCCAAATTGGCAGAGTCCTGGTGGTTTTCCCCCCACTTTCCTCTCACCATGCTGGAAACAGAGTTCTGTTAAATAAGACTACAATTTAAAAATGATTATTAGTAACTGTTTAGTTCATCACAGTTTGTGGCCATTGTCCAGTGCAAATAAAAGGCCTAAAGGACCCCCTCCCAGAAGTAAATGAGACCTAGGATTTTGCTGGTGGACGTTGTGCCGGTGAGATACAGGGGCACCTGAAGTCTGTGGAGATTGAGAGGTCCGTCTTTGGTACCTTCTGTCCACCTCACAGGGAGGAGGATTCAGCAGAATGAGCTGAATCCTAGGGACAGACTGAGGAATGACTACCTTGAGTTATGGATTTTATGATGGAAGCCCTGTAACCCAGCACTGGACCTTCTTAAATGCCTGACATACGGAGACACAGGGTAGAAACAACCCCCCGCTGCAGTGTTACATTAAAAAAAAAAACACACCCTGTGGCTTAAATCCATCCCTGTGTCTATCCTCATTCACCTGTGTGTCCTGATTAATTTGGACCTAAACATGGCTGCCTTGGATTGTATGCACTAACTTATTTACAGATGTACAACTTCTAAGAGCTCAGCTCTTTATCTTTATGTACACAACACTGGGCTGATCTAAGCTGATGTCTTTGCTTACTTCACTGTGTGCTGAAAATAATTAAAATTATCCGAGAGGAAAAAGTGACCTAGAAAGGATCATTTTTCTTCACACACAAAAAACACGTGTAATGTGCCCACTGATTCACGTGCCTGAGTCCATTTCTGGCCCTTGCCTCTGGGAACAAGTTATTGTTCGAAACACAGAACTCCTAAGTAATGCATTTCCCCTGATCAACATGGGCTGCTGCTGTCCATAAAGGCTTTCCCTTGGAAAGAGGACACATCTTTCCCTTAAATCCCCAGTCAAGTCATGTGACAGGCACATAGCCCTAAATCCTCTCCCAACTGTTTAACCCCATCACACCTTTTCAAATACCACCTCTATCCGTACCTTCCTTCAATCTTGTCAAGTTTCACATCTCCAGATAACTTCTGAGACATCTCCCCTCAGCTGTCCCAACACCATGTCAGATACAGTCTTAGTAAAACTGGATATATTTCCTCTTAAACCCTCTTGCTGGCTCCCTTCTCCATCACCATAAACTACCCATCTTCATGACTCACAACTTCAGTGTCATCATATATTTGTCTTTGTCCTTTGCCCCTCAAGCTTTCTGTCTCTTTTCAAAAGAGGCCTGCTGCTTCTCACTCTGGCGTGTTGCCCACTGCTGTAGCGGTGCATATGTCAGCACAGCAGCCACAAAAGACATGGGTTCCATTACTGTATCTGCTACAGACTTCTATCACAGAGGGACAGATCCTCAGCTGGTTTAGTTTAGTTTAGCTCCACTGAATTCAATACATTGTTTTAGACCAAAGAGCTGGCCCTTCCCCTCCTTTTTGCCCCGGTCACCTGTAAACAGGTCATGGTCATTTTTCCCTCACCTTTGTAAGTGCATTACTTGAATATACAGGATCTGACCGTGTAACTGTTCTGTCTGTGGACCATCCATTTAAGTGAGTGGAAGTTTTTTTGTGCAGAGCAACTTTAGAATCCAACCCAGAGTAGAAATGGATCAAAACACAAATCAGTAATTCCCTAACAAAACAGTCATTCAGTTTTGGTACAAAGGGTTAGCCAATGGTAATTTTCCAGAAAATCCAAATAAATAATATGCTTTTAAAAGGAAATAAAAGTCAACGGGTTCAGTAGTATTAATGATAGCAAAGCATGAAAGGTTTGGTTAACATTTTCAAACTAAGTATTCGATTAGTACGTCACTGTAGCACCTTCTGACTGTATTCCCATAATAATAATTTGTCATCAGCAGCATGAGTATCAACAACACAGTCAAGTCCCTTCTATTGTACTCCAAATTTCCCCAAGTTTAACAGAGGATGGCTCCTATCTAACATCTTAAAAGAAAATGCCTACATAAAACCTATCACTGCATAATGAACTAGAAGTTGTAATTATGACATATCTGCTGTTTCCCAGACTGAATCTTCTAAGCACATTACTTGCTGTACACTGAACTCTCATGGAACAAGACTATGTGATTGGTGTTCTCCGAAGATGTGTTTCTGATGAGGCTACATTTTAAATACATGAGAAATCATTTTAATTCTCAGTACTGGGTAAACATATGATATTTAACTGAAGGCTAATTGCTTTATTTTCTTTATATGTTTATCTACTCCACTGGACAGCAATTTCAAATGAAGAATATATCTATCAGGAGAAATTGTACATTTGACATGATCTAGCTAAAGAGCTCTCTGAAATCTTCAGCATGAGTAAAAGCAATTCCCCTTCTGGTTCACTGAAAATATAATCATCTCTAAACTAGTATTATTACATCCATTTCATCTCCTCCTCTTACTAATAAAAACAATGGAACAGAAGAGTACTCCACTTGGAAATTCTCAAGGCAATTGACAATATTTACATTCTCAAATTCTAGCAATAAAAAGTTAGCCTACCAATAGCTTCATCAAGCATTGAGACAGGGACTTTTGCAGCTGTGTCTATCTCTTTATGGGTAGAAAATACCTTATACTGAACTTTAGATAGCATTTGTGCCACAGCTCACAGGTTGAATATTTGGACCTCTTTTTGAAAGTGGTTAAACCAAAGCAAAAAGGAGCTAAGGAAAATACCTTATGCCACACAGCAAGTCAGTGACAAAACTGGGATGGGAAGAAAGAATCTGGTTTCCAGGCCCCCATACTGCCTGAGTAAGATTTAAGAGCTTGGACACCCCATTCCCATTGAATTTCAACAGGGTTTGGGCATATAAGGGTATGTCAACACTACCATGTAATCCCAGTACATCCCAAGTAGAACTTAAGTTAGCAGACCCTGAGTTTGTTAACATAAAATGAGTGTAGACGCTCAAGCCCTGAAACCCAGGTTAGGAACTGTTGAAGCCTGGGTCACAACCTTGGGCTCCTGCATCTACACCGGATTATGCAGGCCCAAGTCCAACCACCCATATCCCAGACTACCTAGCGCTCTCCCAAAATGTTGCTGCTCTAACCCTTTCTTCGTGGTGCATGTGGGAAAACTTGGCCGTCCACCAAACTTGACTGTCTGGAGAACAAAGAAAGTGGGCCTATGGGATTGTGGGATACTTTCGGCGGACTTCCAGAGCACAAGTCCAGTGGGGCTGCAATTACACTGCACAGTAATAGAGCTTGAACCTGAGTCTTGGACTGACTCACATTTGGACCTGCCACCTCTGTGGGGTACTGGGACCCAGGGTCCGAGCCCTTGGTTAATGTGATCTGCGCAGATGGAGGGGGTGGGGGGGTACTTAGGCTTGAACCTGAATTTGAACCCTGGCCTTACATTGCATTGTAGACATATTCCTTGTCATTTGCAAGTCCCAGTCTTCAATCACAAAATAATGCAGAACTGCAAAAGTGTCGTTATTCAGACCAGTTTACTTAGGAAATGGTTGTGTAATACAATGGAGCACTGGATATTGTGCTGATACATACAGTAAGTGCCAAATAAATACTGAGGAAAAGCCAAACCAAAGCACAATCTAGAGAGTAAAGCTGCCCTGCGGCCTATTCTCAGCTCTCCCACCAAGTTGCTGTGAGACCTTGGAGAAACTCATGCAACCTCTATTCATGATTTTTCTCTCCCCATTGGCTAAGTGGGGCAATATTTGCCACCTCTCATAGGTGTTGAGGTTTAGTTTTATGGACTCGATGTGAGATATCTGGACGAAAGGTACTACAGAAATGCAAAATATTTGTTCTGTAGTTCATTATCACAGTAGTCTCTGATCATGTTATATCAATTATTTCATATCTATTGTGTCATTAGATTTATAGTTAATATTTTAGGGTCATAGTCACAAGGGATGCTCTACAGTAGTATAACAGAATCTAGAAGGGATGGGCAATCTCCCGTAAAAAAATTTCTCATCGAAATACATGCAAGATAGTTTGTCAAATTTCTTTTACATGATTTTGCACCGAAGTCTCAGTTAAAATACTTGGCATTTACATCGTACTTAACAAACATGCGTGAAATGGGTGATAATTCCACTAGACCACAGCGTCTTTTGGCACAAGCCTTGCTTAACCCCCATGCTGAACCACCTCCCCCGCAATCTCCCTTGGTAAAGGAAAACAGCAGGCTCCTGGGCATATATTCAAAAAGACAACACAGGGCTCATATAGACAGAGAGTTAGTCCATGGCAAGCTGGAGTGTACATCTACAGCACACTAATGTGCTACACATTAACTGGCCAGATGGGCCTTCCTGCCACGCACTAGATGTTCCCTAGCACACATTAGGGAACTTCTAGTGCACTGAAGCATGGTCCACACAATCAATTATTTTGTCACATGTTAGTGCACTGTGGATTTACATCCCAGATTGCCAGGCACTAACTTTGTTTGACAAACCCCCAGAAAGCAGGGCCTGGTGTGTGGCCTCCAAAGCTCAGTAGGTATCCAGGCATTTAGATGTTTTTCCAACCCAACTACTCAAAACTTCTGAGGGCCACTTATCTTTACTATCCAGCCAGTTCTAAGGCTATGTCTTCACTAGAAACAGGGACATAGGCACAGCCCTGCAGCAGCACCACCTCAGTGTAGACACGTACTACAGCGAAGGGAGAAGTTCTCCCATTGCTGTAGTTAATCCACCTCCTCAAGAGTCTGTAGCTAGGTCAACGGAAGAATTCTTCCATCGACCTAGTGCTGTCTGCACCGGGGTTAGGTTGGCTTAACTACATTGAATTTTTTCCACACACCTCAGTTATGTAGCTGGATCGACTTAACTTTTTAGTGTAGAGCTGGCCTTATTTCTACTGTGCCCATAGCATATGTTGAGCTAAGAGTGTATGAACTTAGCTGAATGTGTAACTATTCTCTCGTAACTTGGATGTATTTACAGACTAATGTGAGCAAGTGCAACACAGGAACTACATAAAAGAACACACACAGAGTGGTCTATGGTAACAGCCGGAAAACTCAAGGGAAGAAATGAGGATTTTCAAGACAGGAAGGGAGCTTGCTACAGCACGAGCAGCAGTTAGTTCCAAGCATATGCAGCAAAAAAGAAAGAAGGCATAACACCACAAGTGGGTGATGGAGATAGGGAGTAGTTAGTAGAAACACTCAGGAGAAGAATAAGGTATAGGAGGAAGCACAGAAGGTGTTAAAGGAAAATGTCAACACAAAAGTGTAATTGGAGGGTGCTCTGGAGAAGTGAGGAAGGCCATGTCTACACTTACAAACTTACAGCAGCACAGCTGTACCGATACAGCTGTGCCACTCTGGCGCTCGTGTAGTCACATTATGCCTAAAGGAGAGAGCTCTCCCATCCACATAGTAAAACCAGCTCAACGAGTGGCGGTAGCTATGTCGGCAGGGGAGTGTCCCCCACCAACACAGCGATGTGCACATAAGCACTTATGCCAGCAAAACGTATGTCACTCGTGCCAGCAAAATGTATTTTTTTACACCCCTGAGCAACAAAAGTTTTGCCGATATAACTACTGGTGTAGACATGGCCAAAGTAAAGTGTGACCAGATGAGGTAAGCAGAGGAAAAGCGAGGGCAAAGATCCAAAAGAGGTGGAAAAACTCAACTGTTTTTGCTGAGTTAAAATTTTTCATTTATGCATCTTACATTTGTTAATTTTTGTCCTATGCTTAATTGTCTCAGTTAGCCCTTAACTTCAAAGCTCACTGGGTCTCAAGATTCAAATTCACAGCAATTTCGTTCCTATGCCTCCTCTCATTCAATGCACCACAATCAAGATACTGTCCCTGAATGCCCCGTTGTCTCTCACCATCTTGAAAAAAACTTTTAAAACACATTTATATCATGAACTGATTGGGTAATGATGCCACAGAAATCCTATTTTATATTTTACTGTGTTGTACTGTCTCACACCTTCAGACTAAGTTCTTTGAGGCTGGCACCTATTAGTTCTTTGGCACATTTCACCTAAAACCTTATCTGTCTGCACTAGGGAATGGTCTTCTTCACCTGAAGTGAGTGAGTGCAGTTTTACACAGTCTGCATTCAGAATAAAACAGCTCTACAAAAGGTATCAGTTGTTCCCTTTTATCATAATGGGGTTAACACTGAAACCTAGTGACACCACTTTCAACATTTCTGCTGAAACCATCATGTGCCTCAAAGGTGGTGTTTTAGAGAAATGGATGTTTGAATAAAGGAGGTGAAGCAGAGATAAAAAAGGGGGAAGATGATATGAAATGCAGAGAAGTAAGGAAAAAGAGAGAGAGAGATAAAGGAGAATTTGAAAAGAATAAAAACAAAGGCTGAAATAGCAGTGGTCCTAAAGATGGTCATTTTCCCCATGTTATAAGGCTCACTAGAACAGTTATTATTTATTTCTATCAATCATAGCACCTAGTAAAGTTAACTGGGGCTCCTAAGAGTTGCTTACTACTTAATAACTATATCGTACACTCAATTTTTTTGTTCAGGACTCACCCACCAACATCAGTGGTACTTGACCAAAAACTTCTGAATAAAGGTGCTGCCTAACCCTATTTTTCTTGCCCCACCTCATGGACACTAAGGAAGATCTCAACTCAGCAAAGCCTTTAAAGAAATGCTTGACTTTAAGACGACAAATAATCCCATCTGCGTTTAGCAAAGCACTTCAGTGCATGCGCTTAACTTTCAAAACATAAATAGCCCCATTGAAGTCAAACAGATATAAGCACGTGCTTAAGTGCTTTGGTAAATCAGTGCCTATAAATGTATTTCAGTTCCCTTCACACAATGATTTTGACACCCTCATCTTTTGGATTGAAGGAGGACTCTCAAGCTATTAAAAAAATTAATTTCGCGATTAATTACACTGTTAATAATAGAATACCATTTATTCAAATATTTTGGGATGTTTTCTACGTTTTCAAATATATTCATTTCAATTATAACACAGAATACAAAGTGTACATTGCTCGTTTTATATTTATTTTTATTACAAATATTTACACTGTAAAAAACAAAAGAAATAGTATTTTTCAATTCACCTAATACAAGTACTGTAGTGCAATCTCTTTATCATGAAAGTTGAACTTACAAATGGAGAATTATGTACAAAAAATAACTTCATTCAAAAATAAAACAATATAAAACTTTAGAGACTACGAGTCCACTCAGTCCTATTTCTTGTTCCGCCAATCGCTCAGACAAACAAGTTTGTTTTTTGCAGGAAATAATGCTGCCCGCTTCTTGTTCACAACATAACCTGAGTGAGAACAGGCGTTTGCATGGCACTGTTGTAGACAGCATAGTAAGGATATTCACATACCAGATGTGCTAAAGATTAATATGTCCCTTCATGCTTCAACCACCATTCCAGAGGACATGCGTCCATGCTGATGATGGGTTTTGCTCGACAACAATCCAAAGCAGTACAGACCTACACATGTTCATTTTCATCATCTGAGTCAGATGCCACCAGCAGAAGGTTGATTTTCTTTTTTGGTGGTTCAGGTTCTATAGTTTCCACATCGGAGTGTTGCTCTTTTAAGACTTCTGAAAGCATGGTCCACACCTCATCCCTCTCAGATTTTGGAAGGCACTTCAGATTCTTAAATCTTGGGTCGAGCGCTGTAGCTATCTTTAGAAATCTCACATTGGTACCTGCAGCGAGGCGACAACTCACCGGTGTGGCGCCTCCTGCTGGTCGTCACGGGAATTAGCTCTTCCAACCTGGAGCGCCTTCTGCAGGCTGGTGTCTCGCCTGCCGCTGGCCCCATGTCCCTCCCAGACCCCGGTGCCTCCTCACCCTGGGGTGCTGGGGCAGTGGCCCCACACTCTGGGTTTCCCCTCCCAGAGACCCCCCCCAAATCCTCTAAACCTACCTTTTCTCAGTGGCTACTGCCAGTCATCATCTAGCCCCCGCTCACTGGGCCAGACTGCAGTGTAATGGCCACTCATCACTGGCAAGGAGATTGGACCAGCTGCCTCTGCCTAACCCCGAGCTGAACCTCTGCAACCCCACTACCTGTGTAGGCCTTCACCAAGGCCTGCAGCCTGGGGATTTACTAGGCTGGAGCTCCCCAGCTCCTTTGCCCGATTCCCCAGCACTGCTCCAGTTTCAGGTACCTTCCTCTTCGGCAGCTAGCCCTCCCCACTCCAAGGCTAGAGTGAGACTCTTCCAGCTTCTGGCCCACAGCCCTCTTATAAGGGTCAGCTGGGCACTGATTGAGCTGGCCACACCTGTGGCTGCTTCCCCAATCAGCCTAGCCTTTCCCAGCCGCAGCCCTCTCCAGGGCTGCTTTAACCCCTTCTGGGCCGCAGCGGGGCGACCACCCGGCTACAGTACCTTCTTTGCATTTTGTCAAATCTGGAGTGAAAGTGTCTTAAAATGAACAACATGTGCTGACTCATCATCTGAGACTACTATAACATGAAATATGTGGCAGAATGTAGGTAAAATAGAGCCAGAATCATACAATTCTCCCCCAATGAGTTCAGTCAGAAATACAATTAACGCTTAATTTTTTTAACGAGCGTCAGCAGCACGGAAGCATGTCCTCTGAAATGGTGGCCGAAGCACGAAGGGGCATATGAATGTTTAGCATATCTGGTATGTAAATACCTTGCAATGCCAGCTACAAAAGTCCCATGCAAACGCTTGTTCTCACTTTCTAATGACATTTTAAATAAGAAGTGGGCAGCATTATCTCCCATAAATGTAAACAAACTTGTTTGTCTTAGCGATTGTCTGAACGAGAAGTAGGACTGAGTGCACTTACAGACTCTAAAGTTTTGCAATTTTGTTTTTGAGTGCAGTTACGTAACAAAAAACAAATCTACATTTGTAATTTGCACATTCACAATAAAGAGATTGCAGTAGAGTACTTGTATGAAGTGAATTGAATAATACTATTTCTTTTGTTTATCATTTTTACAGAGAGAATATCTGTAATAAAAATAATAATAATATAAAGTGAGCAGTGTACACTTTGTATTCTGTGTTGTAACTGAAATCAATATATTTGAAAATGTAGAAAAACATCCAAAAATATTTAATAAATATCAATTGGTATTCTATTGATTAACAGTGCAATTAAAACTGTGATTAATTGCAATTCATTTTTCTAAACACAATTTATTTTTTTGAGTTAATCGCGTGAGTTAACTGTGATTAATCGACAGCGCTAGATTTAAGATTACCACTTTTGCATTAATAAAGAAAAAAGGAAAACTGAAATCTGAACTGTAAAGTTGAGATATAAACTGTATAATTCCAGTCATAAGCCAAACTAGTATTTCTTAGAGTTACTGTAAAAGCCTTAAGACGTTTTCAGTATATTTTACACAAGAACAAATGAATGCATTATTTTCTTAAATTTATGCACAAGTGTAATTGCTATGCAGATGCAATTAAGTAGATCTAAGAAATGTAAAACTAAGACACCATATGGTTCTCAGTTCCCAAAATCAGAGGCATAAAAAGCAGATTTCACACACTAGGGTGTCAACACAACATTCTGATTAAAAGGCTACTAAATACAGTTGTTTTCTATGCTTTTTTCTTTTTTTTTTTTCTTTTAAGTACAGTATTTTCAACCTATAGATAAAAAAAACCAGCAAGGTATTGAGAAATACCAAGAAGCAGGTAAGTCAACCCTGGATATTCCCTGATGACTTGAACTGGATTTTCGAAGTCTTACTATCAAATCAGTTTGTAAACATTAATGGTATTCAAGTTTAACAAATTTAAATTAATAAGGGACTCCTATTCAGCTCATTTCCAGGTGTATGGATCAAAAAACACATTCCTCTCTTGCATAAGGTGACATAGGATGAGAAAATGTACACAAATACACACAAGATATATGCAGCTTTCAGATTCCTGTTGCTCTGCTTATGCTCCCTTCAGAAAGGTCGGGCGTGTGGCATTGCAGTGAGTGCGGGAGACAGTACCCTACAAAACCTTACATTGGTAGATTTATTGCAGACATCACAGCAGAGGTTAGTCAGGAGGATGACCTGAAGAACAAGATACTACAGCAGGAGAGCATGTTATGTTAAGTAACCCATCTGTAATCCAATTTAAATACTTCGGGCTAGACTGTAGAATTACTGGGAACCCCAAGAAAGGGGCAGAACATAGCTGGACTAGCTTAGGAGCAGACCAGGAAGCAAGCTGTAAATTATAGTTGCAATTAATTCCGTTTCCCCTTGCTCCAAGGAGGTGGTAATATGTACCATCTCTTTTCCTGGCACAGATTACTTCTCTCCTTGCTGGCTCAGCTATACTGACTAGCACATAACAGAGAGCAAAGTCAAGCTTCTGCTTACCTCCTAACCTACCCCTCAGCAGGATGGAGCGGAGCACCCTTGCAGAGGCTGCTCTCCCCTTTCCGTAAGATATCTGCAGCACCTTATGCCCCCTTACTTCCCTGTGCAGGAGCATGCGGAAAGTCACAATTTAGCCCTTAAAGAAAAGGCTAAGGAAATATCCAGACAAAAGAAGACATGTAGAATAAGTACTTTAAGACTATGATTACCTTAAATGCTAAAAGGTCAGGAACATCATAGTCGAGTCTACAAACATCTTTAACTTTGGCCCCATCGCAATACCCATCCTCTATTAATCCTTGGCACCCAGCCTCTAAGCTACCAAACAACAGCTCTTCCACATTGGCAATACACATCTACAAACAACCTCCCAACCTTCTGTCCACATGCTGTCAGGAAGCAACACTCGGATCTCTAGAGCACTGCATGAATACAAAAATTTGGATCTGCATCCGATCCGCATCTGTGATAATTAACTTGTATCTTACCTGTGATCCACACTCCACCTTGTATATGTATCCGCATCCACATATGCACCAGCACCCTATCTCACTGTTAGGGCCCTGCCGGGACACAAAAATTTGGGTCCACGTCCAATCCGCAAAGATGGTAAACAATACAACCGCATCCGCATCCACGGATGCGGAAGATATCTGCGGATTTGCAGGGCTCTACGCATCTCCATTATACATCTCTCAGGAATCATACAGATTTGCTATTCCACTATACGCCAAACAGCCCAGCCTACCTAATCCACCCTATTAATTACTCCGTTGCACATCTTGGCTGTGATGCCCCATAATACCCTTTTTTCACACCTTGAGATGTTTCATGTGCTGGCCAATGTGACATCATATAAATGGTCCCGGTTCTCCTTCAAGTACACAGAAACCACAACATAAGATAGTTATACACATTTCTTATATCGACTCCTCCAGGAAAATCATAGGCATATGACAGGATAGGCAGGGATACCAAGGTCAGAGTTAAAGTTGCCTGTGTAAAGTTATTGGTAAATTACTGACCTTTAAAGCACTCTCATTTTTAAGCTAAAATTAAATAATTATTTTCAGGCACTCAAATATTTTAATAACTATAATGTTCTGGTGTTTTTTTTCCTGATCTAAAGAATATATGTTTACTACTTTAATTGTACCTTAAATATTTATTTTTGGGTATAGGCTTCTCTCCGTTTCCACTCAGCTGCTATTCATGCATTCTTTCTTGCTAAATGTCTGTTTCTCCAGCCTCCATTCTGGGGAAAACCATTAAGTAAGCAATATAAAAATGAAGGTAAGCCAGACAGATGTGTCAGTCCTTGCAAAGAATGAAGGAGGCATCTTCTCTTTAGAATTCTCTCTCAACAAGGTCAGTTTATGAGGCCCTCCTACACTTCAGCACAATATGCTCCCCCAAAATAGAGTACATTTACATTTGAATATCAAATACTATTGATCTCAATACATACTCATTTTCACAGAACTCCTTGATCTTTATGACTATTACATAATCCTGTTTGCAATCTGGCTCACACTAATAGGCAGAGAGAATGGAAGCACTTAAGATTTTGCTATTATGACTACCAGTTTTCATACATACGAACATTGGTAATACACAAACCAAATGAATCAGCCCAAGAGTGCACCCCTAACTACATATGCAGCCTACTACATCTCCTTCCTTCTATTTTTCTCTTTACAAATTCCAATTATTTTAATTTAATTTGTGTTCAGAAACCATCATGCGTTCCTCAAATAATGATCCTTATTCCTAGGAAAAACAGACCAAAATAAAAATTAAATCACTGTGCTTCTCTTACTAAATAAATGTATATATCCAGAAGTCGGTCAAATAAGATCACTGTAGAAACTGTCTTTTTAGAAAGTCCAAATATGAACCAAGGCTCAGGATAACAAAAGATAACTACTGTGTTCAAACTTCTTAGGTGGGGATCACATTAAATAATCCTATTTATTAGAGAATAATACTGTTTGCAGAATCTGTGTTGACAGCACGTCAGTTCATGGGTTTTCCTGTGTGGTGATATGATAACACTACAATAATCAAGAGGTCCAGAAGACAAAGCAGGAGATAGGTTAGAGGCAGGAACACTGGTGAAAGGAGGAGTTCTATGCAGTTCTTAGGAAGAAATGTCTCTTACAAGGAAATGCATTTACTAGCATCCCAGCATTTTAAAACTACATATTTTCAATATATATTTATTTTCTCACAGTCCACACATCCTATGGCAAATCGCTGTGTATGTACTATAATTACTGCTATTAATTCTGGGGGGAGAGAAGGAAATCATTACTTTTATGGGCTTTTTGTTGTAGTTGTTTTTAAAACCAGAATTGTAGTTTGTCACCTTTGTGTACTTGGTCCTGCCCCAAAGCAAGGAGGCTGAATTAGATGACCTCTCAAGGTCCCTTCCAGCCCTATATTTCTATGTAATACCTAAGAAGATCGTAATCTCTTCAGAGCCTGGATTATATCTAATTAACTAGGCACATGTGCAAATTTAAAAATAGGAAGGAGCAGGGGATAGAACAAGGGATAGAGCAAAAAACCCACAGCTATATTCAAATTAGTTATGGGTGTATCTTAATGGAAAAGAGGCTTCTCTAGTGGCACTGGGGTTGTTTTATATTATAAATACAAATTACGGGCCATATCTTCAGTTGAGGTAAATTGGCAGAGTTCCCTGGAAGTTCATTACACCACCTGAGAATGTGGCAAGATGTTTGTACCGTAGTTGATAGTAAGCACCTTCTTGATTCAAATCGCCACATACAAGCCTGCATTTTATCTCTCTCTCTCTCTCTCACACACACACACAAATTCTTCTCCATGTTCTTCCATTAAATTAGTTTGTAGGATCTTTGAGACAGGTACTCTTTCTACTTCTGTAGTGTGCATAGTACAATGGAGCCCAAATGTGATTGGGCCATTTGGGCACTACCATAATAAAAGTATCATCACTGCCAGGGTGTTATTGCCAATAATAGTATACTACTGCCAAGACTATCACACTAGCCAGAAGACAGAATATTTAATTCATGCTTTTCTCACTTCAGGAATCTCACTGATCACTTTTATGCTCTCCATAGCCTGATAGTTCTTTTCCTTGAGTCAAGACTCTTCCAGCCAATTTCCATGTGAGAAAAGCTTTGCAACACTATCATTTTATTCATTTAGCAAAATTAAAATTAACATTTTCAAACAAATATCTGCAAATGTGACTCTGGGAGAGATATTACCATCCTGAAACACAACTTTTTGTTAGTTTGCTGGAAGCTAGTCAAGGTTGACCAATGGAGAAAGATTTTAAAATGTTAGATTATTTACTCCTAGCGGAAATTCAGCATTTTCGCAATTATATGATACTTTCTTTTCAGCACATGGGATTTTTATTTCCCGCCCCCCCAAGAATTTAACAACAGAAATGCTCAAAAATGGCATTTCCCCCACTCTCTTGGGCAATACCTTGGCAATTATATTCCCCCGCTTCCCACACACACACACACACACACACACACTGCTGTTTTTGCAGCGTCCAACTGCAGCCTAATGGGGGAAAAAAAGATGCAGCGACTATCAAAATAGTATGAACAAATTTGGCATACCGTCATCAAGGATAAATTTACATCCATAAGAGGAGAAAAAGGCTGGGGACTATGTTGTTTGTTAGACCCAATGGACCAAAATCATCCACAGGGTAACTCTACTAAAGTCACTAGAGTTACACCAGGGATGAATCTGGAGTACTCTTTTATGCATTCTGAATCAATAGCCCTAAATGGAGAGTGAGAAACGAAGAAAGCAAAACCCCTTTTCCACTTAATAGAGGGTGATATGTGTGCTGTCTGTATACAATACTGCCACACGACAAAGAAAATGATATATAAAAAATGTGTGTGCAGCTTTCTTTCCAGAAAGGAGAACATTTGTAAATGTATGACTGCAAAGAAACACAGCTGCTCAATTATGGACAAAAAGCTAAGGAATCTGAACACATCACAGCATCTTTAATTTCTCTCTGTTGGCTCTGCTAATTCCATGCAGGAATAATTTCAAAGTTTCAGTGGTTGTGTTCATTGGAACATAAACATGGCCATACCGGGTCAGACCAGTGGTTCATGTAGCCTGCTATATTGTCTTCCAACAGTCAACTGTGCAGATGCTTCTGAGGAAAAGAACAGAACAGGGCAATAATTGAGAGATCCATCCTTAGTGTCCAGCCCCAGATTCCGGAAGTCAACCCCTGACCATTTTGGCTAATCGCCACTGATGGACCTATCCTCCACGAACTTATCTAATTCTTTTCTGAACCCAGTTATACTTTTGGCCTTCACAAAACCCCCTGCCAACGAGTTCCATAGGCTGACTGTGCAATGTGTCGAGAAGTACTCCCTTATGTTTGTTTTAAACCTGAAGCCTATTAATTTCATTGAGTGACCCCCATTTCCTACAATATGTGAAGGGGTAAATAACACTTCTTTATTCACTTTTTCCATACCAGTCATGATTTTATACACGTCTATTATATCCTCCCCTTAGTCCTCTCTCTTCTAAACTGAGCAGTCCCAGTCATTTTAATCTTTCCTCATATGAGTGTAGTTGCATATCCTTAATCATTTTTGTACCTTTTCCAATTCTAATATCTCTCTTTTGAGATGGGGTGACCAGAACGGCACAGTATTGAAAGTGTGGGCATACCATGGATTTTTATATTGACATTATGATATTTTCTATCCCTTTTCTAATTGTTCCTAACATTTTGTTATTTTTTTAAGTGCTGCTGCACTTGAAGCAGATGTTTTCAGAGACCTATCCACAATGCCTACAAGATCTTTCTATTGAGTGATAGCTAATTTAGACCCTATCATTTTGTATGTATAGTTAGGATTATGTTTTCCAATGTGCATTACTTTGCGTTTATAAACAATGAATTTCACCTGCCATTTTGTCGTCCAGTCACCCAGTTTAGTGAAATCCCTTTAGAACTCTTTGCCGTCAACTTCAGATTTAACAATTTTGAATAATTTTGTATAGTCTGCAAATTTTGCCACATAATTAATAAATGATCAGAAAAGGGGTGAATACGTCGAACAGCACAGGTTCCAGGACAAATCCTTAAGGGAGCCGGCTATCTACCTCTCTCCACTGTGAAAGCTGACCATTTATTCCGACCCTTTGTTTCCTATCTTTTAACCAATTACTGACCCATGATAGGAGCTTCCCTCTTATCCCATGACTGCCTATTTTGCTTAAGAGCCTTTGATGTGGGATCTTGTCAAAGGCTTTGTGAAAGTCCACGTACAGTATATCAATTGGATCACCCTGGTGCACATGCTTGTTGACCTCCTCAAAGAACTGATTGATTGATGTTGACTCTTCCCCAACATATCACATTCATCTACGTGTCTGGCAATGCTGTTCCTAACTATAATTTCTACCACTTTGCCTGGTACTGCAATTCAGCTTACCATCCTCTAATTGTGAGGATCACCTTTGGAGCCACTTTTAAGAAAGTGAACATTACATTAGCTATCCACTCGTCATCTGGTACAGAGGCTGATTTAAGCAATAAGTTACATACCATGGTTCGCAGTTCTGCGATTTCATATTTGAGTTCCTTCAGCACTCTTGGATGAATACCATCTGGTCCTGGTGACTAATTACAGATTAATTTATCAATTTGATGTTGTGAAGGCCAAGACTATAAAAGGCTTCAAAAATAACTAGAAGAGTTCATGGAGAATAGATCCATCAATGATGTCCCTAGCCTCTGCTTGCCAGAACCTGCGAACGGTGACAGCAGATGACAGAACACTGGGCTAGACAGACCTTTGGTCTGACCCAGGATGGCTGCTCTTATGTTCAGTCTCATTGTTGGTGAAGCGTGTAGAGTGCAGCTATAGCATCATGTCAGAACAAGAGTTGGGCAGAGGGGAGGACGCAGTGGTTGTTTTTATGCCAGGCACAGTAGCCACCACTACTGCCACTTGGAACATGAGCAGCCCTGGCCTCAGTGTGGAGGCAGAAGCAGGTCGCTCAGAGCACATGTTCCAGGTGGTGCCACTAACTACTGTTCCTTGCATGCACACAAGCACAAGACTGGCACATGCAGGTGTCTGCTTGCACCTCCCCACTGTTGGAAAAACTGCAGCCATTTGGGGGATGGGGGTAGAGGGAAGACTTGGCACTCATGCATATTCTGTGAAATTCTATACTTGACCCATGATACTGCTGTGAATTTTGTAAAAACATCTGCGATTTTCTCAGGGCCACAGTCATGACCACACAGGGTATGGGGATCCCTCAGTTCCCATGGAGGGTTTTGAAAGTAAAGTATGAAGCCTTGCCTTTGATCTGGTGTTTCATGGAAGGACAGCAAAGCACATGGGTAACCTGCTTGCAGCTTCCTTCGCTGTTGAACAGGCAAGACACTGTTTCTGAGCGAATTGTAACTTCAAGATTGATTGTCTCATACCCGAAAAACAGATCTGTATAATATTTAAGCCTGGAGGGCATGAGTGTGAGAGATTCTGTCAAGTGAGACTCTGAAAGAAGGAGATGCAGCCATAGAAGAAAATGGGCATTTTTTCATGGCTGTGGTTATTCAGCTATCCTGAAACAGTAAAGAGTCCAGGTGAATGTAGTGTTAACAGATGCCCTCACATGCACAGGATGTTATAAAGGAGAAGAGTTCTTTAAAGTGCTTCCCTCTCCCTGCTAGTATCACCTCAATCCTGCAATTCAGTTACAGTCAGCTGCTCTTCCTCCTATTACTGATATCAGGCAAGTCCTGAGCGATACAAGAGCTGGGAGATGGTGCTGTTTGTATCCAATCTCAAACTGATATAGAACTGAGTGGTGTTTGTGTGTTGCTTGCATTTTACTCCATGTAATTTCACAATGGCTCTACAGAGATGCTCAACAGTACGTAAGAGAACAGGGGAGGGGATCTAAGATAAAGGCAGTATCTAGGTGGAATTGGAAGTGGGCCTGGGTGACCTTCGCAGTTACCTCACTCAGGAATGTGAGGTTAAATGCTGGGGCTGGACAGGTCAGTGGTGTAGTGATGGTTTCTTAAGCACCATCTTCCCAGAAAAGATTCAAAAGGGTATTGCAGTGCAGCCTTACATTTAGTATATTTTAAGGGGAAAAATAAATGCTTCATTTCATTTTCTAGGGTATTACAGGCTATTAGCAAATAATCACATTTTAAATTACATAAATTAAATTAATAGGCAGCAAGTTTAAAACAAACAAAAGGAAGTATTTCTTCACACAACACACAGCCAACCTGTGGAACTAATTGCAAGGGGATGTTGTGAAGGCCAAAAGCATAACTAGGCTTGAAAAAGAATTAGTAAGTTCACGGAGGATAGGTCTGTCAATGGCTATTAGCCAAGATGGTCAGGGACACAACCCCATGATCCAGGTGTCCCTACACTTCTAACGGCCAGAAGTCTGGACAGGACAATAGGGATGGATCACTCAAAATTGTCCTGTTCTGTTCATTCCCTCTGAAGTACCTGGCACTGTCCACTGTCAGAAGACAGGATACTGGGCTAGATGGATCATTGGTCTGACACAGTACGGCCATTCTTATATATTTGTTTACTTATGGTGGGTACCTTTAAGAACAATTACTGATCTATTTGTGATAATTCCCTTTTTATGCATAGAGAACACTCCAAAACACCACAGTAAAGTCAAATAGTGCAGCATGGTCAATGGTGCCCCCTCAGGGACTGTTAAATTGCAATGAGCCTCCCTGACTTTTGTGCTAGTGCACAACTTCTGCCCTTTGTTACTCATTATAGTGTTGATTCTGTTGTATTAGAGAAACAGCTATGCAGTCTTAACTGTAGCAGGTAGCCCTACTCTTGCTATAACGTTAAATTGTATCAAAGGAGAGTGGGATCAAATAGCTACAGATTGAAAAAGGTGATATAAAACTGTGAATAGAATAGAAAGATTTACCACTTACAATTAGCCTAAGAAAGAAAAAAAAATCAAAGGAAATAATTCATGGATTTCCAATGTATGAAGAGAAAAATAACACTTTTTAGGGAATGGTTCAGATTATGTAAGTAATTACACAAAAGATGTAAAGAGAAACAGCCACAAAAACAATAAAATATTTTTAAAAACTTATTTGATACAGCAGAGGTTTGATCTCACACACTTGCAAGAAAAATATGAATTAAAAATACTGGCTCTTCTTACAGTTATTATTTACAAGATCATAAGAAGTGGAAGCAAATTAGACTAGATTTATCTCCAACAGAGGACTACATAAGAAAGTTACAAGATAATCAGATTTCTGCTAAAGAAAAATAGATACCCAAGACACATTTTTCTACACAGCAATAACGAGAATGTAAGGCTAGGTTGGGGGAAAGAAAGGAGTCAAAAAATCCCGCCAGATGATTTAAAGGATAACATGCTATCCACTCTGCACAGGAAAAAGTCCCTCTCTGAGAAAATACCACTGCAGGAACTACTTTAATTGCTGCTTTCGAAAAGTTAGCCCATGAAGTCAACTGAATCCATTCCCTCTGTCAAAGCAAGATTGTTCCTATGGTTCTTTTAATTCAGAATACATCCTCCAAACCACCTTTTAGGTTGATGCAATTGATCAGTCTTTAAATGGGATTTCTGACCCCCCCCCTATATTGCAGGTGTTATTCTGACAACCTCATAATTACTAATCCATTTAATCTATGTTCAATATTGCTTTCAAATAAACTACCTTCAGGCATGAAAACATACTTAAGGAGGGAAGGATGGGCTTGCAGTCAACACACAGGATTAGGACATAGAATGCCTGAGTTTTGTTCCTGGCTGTGCCATGGATATTCTGTGGGATATTGGGCAGGTCACTTAACCATTCCATCCCTTGGTTTTCCCATCTGTAAAACAGGAATCATCCTGACTTGGGTATCGTGAAAATTAACTCAATGTTGTGAAGCACTTCAAGATGGATAAAGACACTACACCAGTGCAAAGTAGGAGGAGCAACAGAGGAGACGAACAAGTTATCAGAGAGAAAAAGATAACTTAAGAATGGGACAAAAATGAATTATGAATTGCCTCCATGTTATTCCAAATTCCCAAATGAAAAAACTCTGTTAATTGTTAGATAGTACATCTCTTGCTTAGCAAGAACATATGGCGTAAGATTGTAACAAGAAGTGCTGACTAAGGGAACAGTGCTTTCAGTGTATATTTGCGCTTCTCAAGTTGTGTGTCTATATTATTCATCTTCTTGCTCAAACACCAGCTTCATACCCTGGTGACTCTGCCACCCACTGTCAGCATTTGCACATATGCTTTACTGCTTATTCCAAGTTGCCTCCTCACGGGAGACCTATAATTAACTATGCCTTTAACAGTTGATTATCACTCTTAGGATTTCACGATTTAAAACGCAGTTCCTTCTATGAACAGATAGATCTATGAAAAACCAGGTCTTAAGGAAACATGGCAGAGACATTGTAATTCTTCTTGCAGATACGATTTTGATACAAGCTGTCACAGGAGCCAAGCTGTTCGCTTGTAGGAAATATCAAGACTCATGAATTGTCTAGTTCAATGCTCCCAACCCTCTTTAAGGTTTATTTTGCCAGCTTCCCTCCCTTGACCCCGTCTCCTCTCTGACAGTGCCAATCTCCTTCCCCGTTCCATCAGTCACCTGACGCGCAACAGAGATGCTTGGGACTGCCAGCTTCCCTCGAGCCTCCAGCCCTATATCTGTAAGTTACTTCCACAGCCAAGTACAATAATGGCTAGGGAGGCAGGGAGGGAAGATTGAATGGCTTTCCCAGAGCCCTCTCTGTTTTCACCTGTAGTGTGTAAAGGCGTGGCTCTGGGTTCTTGAAGTTTCCCACCACCCCCCAACACCAATTCTCTCACTTTTGCCCCAAAGGCCCCTTTGAACTAATCTGGTGCCTTGCCAGGGGGTGGGGTGCTGGCTCCCTGCTTGGGAAACACTGCCCTTATTCCACAGAGAATATATTCCGGTCAGCGTACGTACTGAAAGGAATGCAGGCTACTCCCCAGAAAGCCCTAAATGTAAATTAACCATCTGTGACCAGATGCTATCCGAAAGTGAAAAAGCAAAAATAACCCTGGTAATTTAATCCCCTATCAACGTTACATTTGGAATGAGCCTCAGAGGAAAAAGGGTTTAAAGTCCCCATAAATGAAGATTACTGTTTTAAATAAGAAAAAGAATCCTGACTCACTGGATGAAGTCTGAACCTTTCCACAATTTCTGGTTACTGTTAATTAAACAAATGCTCTCCATGGACTATCTTCAAGGCTCTGGACAACAGCATTTTCTTTCCATGAGTCGCACGGTGCCTTTATTTCCAGAGTCTCCTACCATGTGGAAAAAGCACACATCACACCATCTAAGGATTGAATCCTGCCACAAACTCAGTGTGTGTACTAGCAATGTTCCTTAGTTCTGGATATATCCAAGGGACACAGTCCACTTAAAAGTCACATTTCTGTCTGAAAATGGTTTACACCTTCTATTTTTAAAAACAATACTCAGTGTTATGATAACAGAGGTTAAGGAAAAGATTTTTCTATTTATTCAATTTGTTCACCTTACGCCTATAACAACATTTTAAGTTTCACCATTTCACTACAGTTAGTTTCCCACGATTATGTGTGTCTGTCAGAGAGCAATTTTCTGGCAGAAAAAATATTTTTAATAATAAGACAGTGTAGTTGTAAAACAATAATTGGCTGGGGGAGTCAGAAGCAGCTACAGAACCTGGAGCTACTTAAAAACATATTCAAAAATTGACCGGACAAGTGTGACCCAAGGACCTCTTGATGCCAAATGGCCGAGGGCAAAGACATACATAGAAGTACAGGGATTTAACCAAAAGGGGTCATCTGAGGTATCTAATGAAAGCCTTTGTCACCCTGGTCATCATAATCATTGCAAAATGTATGTAAATGTGCAAAGAGTTATGCATATACACTAAAAATTATAGCATGTTCTCTAGGTCTGTGAGTTAAGATATGTCACCATAAGGTGATCCACATATTCCTATCAGGCAGGGGAGAAACACAGATGCTTATATCATTCTGGTCATATGCAAATTTGAGTGTTGTGTGGTTCATAATGGTGCCCATTTACAGTCTGAACACAATGCAAATCAATAGATTGTTGGGGCTGCAGGAAAAGACAACAACAGCAAGGGTTATCCCGTTTAGGACTAAGGCCTTGTCTATACCACAGAGTTTTGTCGACAAAAGTTATGTCAACACTCAAAAAGCACTATACTAAAAGTCAGTATTGCACGTTCACACTCGCTCCCTCTGTCGGCAAAGCGCGTCCACAGTTGGGGCACTATCATCGACAGTGTGAGCAATGCACTATGGGTACCACAGTCCAGCTTGACTCCTTCTGCCACTAGGTCTTGTGGGAAGGTGGAGCGAATCATGGTGCATCTTGGGACTGGGCTCAATGTCCCATGATGCACTGTATTTTTGTCCCAGCATTCTAGGGGCTTCTGGCTTTCTTTCACGACATTTTTCAATGGCCCTTGTTTTCTGTTCACCTGGCCATCTCTGCTCTCCTATGCTCTGTTAACTGTCATGAAGACATCATGGATGGCAGTGCAGTTAATCATGAAGTTCCTAACTGAAGAAGACTCGCAGGTGCCCAACATGCTGTGTGATATGGATAGGAGCAACTTTAGATTGCTTTTGGCATTCAGAGAACAGCTGCAGATGGTGGACCGTTGCTTCTGGGAGCGGGAAACAAGCAGTAAATGGTGGGATCATATCATCATGCAGGTCTGGGATGACGAGCAGTGGCTACATAACTTTCGGATGTGGAAAGTCACCTTTCTGGAACTGTATGCACAGCTGGCCCCAGCACTGCAGCACAAGGACACCAGAATGAGAGCTGTCCTATCAATGGAGAAGCGTGTGGCGATCGTTGTGGGGAAGCTGGCAACTCCAGACTGCTACAGGTCAGTTGTGAATCAATTTGGAGCCAGGAAGTCGACCGTTGGGGCTGCGTTAATGCAAGCATACAGGGCAATTAATCGCATCCTGCTGCGAAGGACCATTACTCCGGGAAATGTGCGTGAAATAGTCAACCGCTTTGCAGAAATGGGTTTCCCTAACTGTGGACAGGTGATAGATGGCACACGTTGCAATTTTGGCAAAGCCTACCTTGCGACGGAGTACATCAATACGAAGGGCTACTTCTCCACAGTGTTCCAGGCACTTGTGGATCACTGTGGGTGTTACACTGACATCAATGTGGGGTGGTCCGGGAAGGTGCACAATGCACGCATCTTCAAGAATACTGGCCTGCATAGAAAGCTACTTTCTTTCCAGAACACAAGATTACAGTGGGGGATGTTGAAATGCCCATAGTTATCCAGGGAGACCCAGAGGATCCCTTACAGCCATGGCTCATTAAACCTTACACAGGAAGACTGGACAGCGGTAAGGAGCACCGCAATTCAACAACAGGCTGCAGAGGTGCCAGATGAGGGTTGAATGTGCCTTTGGCAGATTAGAGGTCCGCTGGTGATGCCTTTATAGCAGGTTAGACTTCAGTGAGGATAATATTCCCACGGTCATAACCACATGTTCTATGTTGCATAATCTTTGTGAAGCTAAGGGTGAAAGGTTTGCTTAGGGGTGGAGTATTGAGGCAGACCACTTGGCTGCTGATTTTGAGCAGCCAGATACCAGGGCTATTAGAGAGGCCCAGAGGGGGACAATTCAACTCAAGGAGGCTTTGAAGCAACACTTTGAAAATGAGAACCAGTAACGTACATCTCTCTGTGATTGGTGCTGCTATGTTACATGACATGTAGTTTTCCTAGGAAGCAATGGTGAAATCTAGGGGCTTACATTCCAGTAAGCAAATGATTAAACTGCCTTTGTATGTATTGGTGGTGCTTGCTATCTCAATTTGCAGGAAACAAATAAAGATGAGTTATCACTCAAAAACTTTGCTTTTATTGCACCACACACACACACACACACACACACAGACACTTGGTGGGAAAGGAGGCACCAAGGTAGTGCAGACTTTCGGACCTGTGCATAGGTCCAGCTATTATTTGGAAAGTTGTCCGAGGGGGTGGAGTGAAGAGGAAACCGAGAAGTCCTGGAAAGTGGAAAGGACTGTGCAGGCGGAGTTTGGGGTGGGGACACGGAAAAGAGTTCTGAACGTGCTGTGAGATTCCTGTGAGATCTCAACGTGCATCAACACCATGTTCCACCGTATCGATTAACTACATGGGGAAATGTCCAGCTCACAGAAACACATCCAGCCTCCCACATTTCTAAACCCCAAAGCCACCTCTGCACTACGCAAGCCACAGCCACTTACTAGGTATCTCCTCTCTTGCTTCTTGATCACCGGACAGCAACTGCTGAGACTGACTAGGCATCTCTGGAGTGGTGAACAGCTCCTGGCTGCCAGCCCCACTGGACAACCTCGGCGGGAGCTCTACATCGTCATCTAATTCCACCTCTTCATCGATGACTTCATCCTCCGGGTTAGGTCCTCTTTCCGCAGCCTCCAGGCCCGCCCACGTATCCACGGGGCTCTTGGTGGTGGACGTGGGGCGGCCACCGAGGATAGTGTCCAGCTCCTTATAGAATCGGCAGGTCTTTGGTGCAGCAGGAGCGACTATTTGCCTCCCTCACCTTATGATACACCTGTCTCAGGTTCTTTATCTTCACTCTGCACTGCAGCATGTCCCGATCATAGCCCTTTTTGCACAAGCCTCAATAAATCTGCCCGTAGGTATCAAAATTCCTACAGCTCAAACACAGCTGGCACTGCACAGCCTCCTCTCCCTATATACTGAGCAGATCCAGCAGGTCCACAGTGGTGTTAGCTGGAGAGTGTTTTCTGTGATAAGCCGCCATGATCACCTGGGAAGATGCGATGAGACCTCTCCACGCCGAGCAAACAGGAAATGAAATTTCAGAAATTCCCAGGGCTTCTAAGGGGGAGCGGCAGATGGCTGTTCACCTAGCTGCAGGGCAGTGGATTCAAACTGCTGATCAGAGCAGTCAGGATGGGAACTGTGGGACACGTCCTGGAGGCCAATGAAAGCAATAAAATCAAGTGTGATGTCTACACTCGCCCTTGTTGACAAAAATTTTGTGCAAAAAGCCTTATGTGTCTTGTCGTGGTGGTTTTATTTCGTCACCAAAACAGAGCATTTGTTTCCCATACTCTTACTTTCAATCACTTGAATCTCTGTTCTTTGACAATAAACATGTTCTTGTTTTCACTACATATATACTAAGTGCTGTGTGTCAAGTACAGTGGGGAATAGTGAGTTGCCAGATGGGGTGTATTATTCCACTGGGAGTAGCAAATCTGTGAGTGCTTGCTGAAGTGGGTTGAGCACTCCAGAGGGATGCTTGGAGGACTCAGAGGTTCATGGGTGTGTATTGATAAAGTGTACAGGGAGAGCAAGGCCTGAGGAGGCCTGAAAGGTAGTGCTTGTGTTGCCAGTGACTCGTGGATTCAAAGAGCGTCTCCACTGCAGGTACAGACAGGTGGTAGCAAGGTGCCTCATAACCCTAGGTGCCCTGGTGAAGTGTCACAACAAGTTTCCACTTTAGCAATTTATACATTTTAAATCTACCAGAGCTATCTCTAACTATTTATCTGTTTTTTTCTTCCATCAATTACATTGTTGATGGATAAACCAGCTGCCATTCTATTTGTTTTGTTCCCTCATTATGTTAGGTTATAGTTGGTATTTTCTCCATTTTGCGGTATAGGAATTGCATCAGTATCAGTCATCTATCCTTGATATTCACCAGTGGTTCATACTGTATGTTTATAAAGTATTTCCAATTATTGTACATTTTCTGTCCTGTGCATGGCTCCCTGCATGGTCTTGGGATGCTTTTTAATTTCCACTTTGTTTGGCACCCAAAAGCCTTTAGGCATAAGTGTCCTATGCTATTTAAAGGTTGCAGCAATACAACTCCTGAATTTATTAAGTGTGAAATCTCCTAAAGCATTATTTATTTATTTTTATATTGCAGTAGCCTCAGCCATTGACTGGGACCCCATGGCGCTAGGCACTGTACAAACACTGAACAAAAACATGGACTGTGCCCCAGAGAGTTTACAATCTAAGTAAAAGCTAAATTCTACCTGTCTTCATCCATCCAATGGGAAACACACAAGCGATCAGACTGGAACGAACACTGAGTAATTGCACCCTCCAAATGACCTTTGATTCTTCAGTTCAGTTCTTCATGAGAATCACTAGTAACATTATGCTAAGTGCTTGCATGCTAGTGATTTGCGGACATCAATCCATATAAAAATCATAATATAATCTGGCATGAATATAAATCTCTTCTGAGGAGATCTAGCATAGGACATGTTGGGGAGATTCAACCCAGGATTTAGATGTATTTTAATAGCTCCGGAAGTAAAGCTTGCTGCACAGACCCTACCAATACTATGAATGGGACTAGCGGGTACTCTTACTGATCATGAAAACAAAGAACTAATTTAATTTTCATAAATGAAATGTTTAAAAATTCATGTAAATTGAGATAATTTCACTTTCAAGCAGAATCTAAATAGACCAATGTCACCCAGTTACCCCGTTTTATTTTTTCTTACCATTATCACATCTAACATTTAACCTTTCAACCATTCTGAGTATTAATAATAATTAATAATTAATAATACAGGAATTATCCACTGTATATCAATAACTATTGTCATGAGTTACTCCAATCTGGATTCTTCACCTCTACTGGGAATAAAGGCCTGATGGAAGTGAGAAAATGCGAAGGTCTCAAGGAAGTATTTGTTGCATGTAACAGACGTTCTCTTAGGTTCATCCCATCGCAGCACTGCCATTTGAATTACGTTCTTCTACGTACCCCGTTAAGATGTCAGAACAATACAATGCCACAATATGAACAAATATCATAACGAGGCGATACTTAAATTTGCTCTAGGGCAGTAACTGGCAACTCCAAGAGTCAATAAATTGTCTGGACTTCCAGTCCACATGCCCCTTTAAATCTCAGATTTATTTAGGTTCTGAGTCCACAAATTTGACTATAGTCATTACCAAACATAACATCTGCATATTTTAGGATACAATATAATCTCATTCACACTCACCACCCTCTGGGAATTCCATTCTTACAAAAAATGTCATGCTCCACCAGGGAGTGTCTCAGTATTTTAGGCTTAATTAAAATTAAGAAAGAAAACTTCTGATTGCAGCCTTCAAACACAGTTAAGGCACAAAGGAAGTTAGAATATTGTCAAACACAAGCAATAAAAGTAATCCAGGACAGTCATTAACAAAATTTAAGATTCATATATTGAGATCTTGCCATGCAGCCCCCCACTCCCTCTCGACATAGTAGAATTACCAAAAAGAGTCCATTTATTCAATCCTCTAGAAAAAGACACTCACAGATGAAGTCTACAATTCTGGCATGCAATCTACACCATCTACACTTTGAGGAACTTGCAAGGAAAAGGAACCGAGAGGTCTAACATATTCTTTTCCACTGAGATATGCAGATAAAACATACTAATTGTTGTAACCACAGTAACAGTCAATTCCAACAACCTCAGAAATGCCTGTAAAGATGTTCTCAAGTCACCACGAGCACAATCCAAATTTTCTACTCTGCTAAAGTACACTACTACCTAATTTGGTCTTCCAAGAAAAAGGACATTTTGTAGGGCAAGAAAGTCATGTATGTCTTGTAGAAAACTGTGTGGCCACATTTCCTGAAGCCATGCAATCCATAGGCCAGTTTAATCAACAAGAAATGTAAGTAGACTTGGTGGAGAATATCTAAGTATATGCATTAGAACGGATATTCCCCCACGAAGGACCCAGGCACTGGCAACATGTTCACCTTTGGTTCACACAGTATAACAATGTATGCTGTTTAATCAGTGCCCCTTAAGAATCCTATGCAATCTGTGATGCTGACAGCTAAAGTCTCTGGCCACATACAACAAATGAAACCAGCTCTTATGACCTGCAAAACGTGGAAGACACCAGACCCATACACCAAACACATCATCTATATTATATTTGTACTATAGACAAAAAGCCTACACAACTCATAACCAGTTACATGTTTTAGGCCTGGAAATCAAATGAGCAATAAATAACTCACTTCCAAAAACTCCATATGCTACTTAGCACCGATGATGGAACCAGTCATACAGTGTTCTGATTTACATTATGTTTTGGCTCCAGCTTCTTCCTCAACTTCATCCTTCTCTTTGCCATCCCCCAGCTTATTATTTCCTCTGTATCACCAGCTCCCATTGCTCGACTCTCTGAGCTATATATTCTGTTCCTGAATCGAAATCTAGATCTTAAATAACTACATAGACTAAGCAATGTAGGCTTTAAGGACTGTCTTCATCTTTCTAGGTCACTTGGTAATACATGATTTTAACATGCAGAGTAAGCTTATATTTTCAGGTCAATATTATCCTTATTTCGTATTGAGAAAAAGAAAAAGTATGAACACAAGAAAGTCTGCATGAGCCATCACAGAGTGTATTGTCTCCTCCAATTGTGTGCAATGAACCATAAATATAAAAAGAGCTGCTCAACTCTGCACACAGGAGGAGTTCTTAGAAAACTGAATGTAGCTGTGAAGCTATGATGGGGGACAAAAAAAGATACCACAGCTTCATAGCAACATTCACCCAGTAACCTTGGGTTACTAACTCCAACCCACTAGCACACTTTCCTGTTTATTGTGGCAGATAAGACACTCACATGACAAAACAGGGAGGAGATATTGAAGACTATGGATTAGTCTATCCTACTGAGGTGTGCCTGCTTGAAATAGATAGGATGAACATCCGTCATTTTGCTTCTCTTTTCACTGTTACCTCTGTTCTTGTGTTATATTGTCAGCATTAGGTTTTCAGCGTTCCACGATATGCGTTTCCTGGTTATTCCACCTTCACAGCGTTAACAGTCTGAATTTGCCAAGTGCAATGACTCACTGCGCACCACAGACTCTCAATGAGGAAGTTGTTAACAGGTCAAAGCTCAGATGCTGGACTGTCCGTTTAGAGTCAGTTTAACGTTAAAGTTGTAAGCTCAAAAGCTTGACTCTCTTATACCAACAGAAGTTTGACCAATAGAAGATATTACCTCACCCATCCTGTGTGTTTAAAGTTACAGTCAGTACGACACAAATAGCTCACCGTCATGCACTAACCACTTTCTCATGCACTAACCATTTTCACATACCTGCTTCAGCCTGATTTGAGAGAAACGTATGACAAATTGCGTGCAGCACTCAACCAGCTAGCGTTCCTTATCTGCTGTGGTCTCCAGTTAGGACGTAACATTTTTACACTGAGTAACCAGGGGAAGCCAGAAGCAAATACAGCCAATGCACCCACGAGCCAGGGAAACCACCTAACTATTAAGAAATAAAACTCTGCCCAGGAAGGTGACTGTGCTTCATTACCTCTTTGTCCAAGACAGCAAAGACATTTTATATGGAAAATATTCAGAAAAGTCAACTTTCACAAAAAACAGGCCACTAACTAACAAATGCTGCACAGAACAGATCCACTGGAGCAGAGCCATCATAGCACTCACAAGGAAATTAAGCAGAGATGGTTGGATTTGCACAGTCGGGCCAACAACAAGGTATATGAATACAAGAGATCCCTGAGGAAAGGAATGGAGGCCAATCCCAAACCTAACATCTCACAAAAAAAAATATTGCTCAGACTTTCCATAACACAGTTATTGAAGGAACACAGAAGTTCAGCACCAACATTTTTCACGTGGATTAGGGTTATTACAATTCTGTATTTGCACACATACGGTTTCATTTCTTTGTTTTAATCATAGTCAAAGGGTAATTAGCTTCACCACTATGGCAACAACCAATCCTGAAGTGGTAATCTCTTTATACATTGGCCAGTTGCTAAGGGTGGATTAGGACACTGCGGGGCAGGAGAGTTTGTTCTTCAAAAGAAAGGATCAGTCAGCATTCATATATCGATTGAGTCTCAGTAAAACCTTCCTCCCACTAAGAGTTTTAATATGCTATATGAAACTAGGGAACCAGGAGGCAGCAGAGCCTGGCACACGCCAATCCTGATCTTCCCCATAGTGAACCCACATGAGCACACAAGACTTCTCCATGCGCTCGACAGGAGCAGAGACTTTCAGTGCCAAGTGTTCCACTGAGAGGAGGGCTAGAATCAAGTTCAAGATCTCAGTCCTTATTTTCAAGGCACTCCATGACCTGGGCCCAGGCCAGCTGAAAAACTAGCTAAAGCTCCGGGGTGAAGACTGTGGTTGACAACTTTTCCCCTTTGGCTCACTACAACTCTCTGAAATAAGTGTAAAGCTCATCTGTGTGGGAGACAGAACTTACTCAGAGACCAGTGCAGACTGTGCAATGAACTCCCCTAGGGACTAAAGGACTGTCATAAATCTCACCACCTTCCACTCCAAGTGCAAGGTACATTTCTTTGATCTGCCTTCTCTACATACACAGCAACAGGTTTATAAAAACCCCAAACCGTATGAAAACAAAATAATCCACACATACACTTTGCACCTGGAAAGGGGATGACAAAACGAACAACACATGACGAAAGGCATTAATGGAAAACGCTCAGATACTATGGTTATAAACCCATAATAAAAATCTGAATAGAGTAAGAAGGAGGGTACCATTTGAGACAGGAATGGAAAGTGGCATAACTGCAAGGAAGAAGAGAGGAGAGATATGGGAGCCAAGTTAGCTCTCTTGTTATCCCTGATTAGGATCTGAAGGAATGAGTACACTTGGCCTTCATTTTCTAACCATGAACAGATATGTCCCCCCTTTGATAAATAGGGCTTTGAAGACACATCCACATGGCAAAAAGGGAAGAACCAACAAGCATGTGATGGCTTTTGTTTCATAACCACAGAGCACTTCAGTCAAGAATGCCCCACCTCAGAAGAGCATGGAAGTGACTTGCATACATCGGAGTACTGAGAACCTTCAGAGAAGGAGGAAGGCTAGAGGAGGAGGAATCACAGAAGGTGACTAGAGTCAGGTTATGTGGTAGTGTGGAGGGTTGAGTCAAGGAATTATATCAGTGCAACTCTAGATGAAGAAAATCAGGAGACAAACCCTTTCAGTGAATTGGAAATGCACGATTATGCCATGATGGTTTTTGGCTTGGCTCATGGTGCACAATTTCACAGCTTCCCCTTCCTACACTCCTGACCTACCAGAAGTGTCCATCCTTTTCTCCCCCATGCTGGAAGAGAAATGGGATATATATATATATTGCAGCAGCAAGGGAGGGATGCGGAACAATATTTAACCTTCCATGTCCCTTCCCTGTTCTGTTTTCTCCTAGCCTCACTCACTCAAGTATTTTCTACTCTGTTCTTGCAGGACCCACTCCTGTTTTCTCCCCATTGCCTTTAGTCAGAGTTCTCCTTTTCTTCTATATCCACACTCTTTCACCCTCAAGCTGGGTGTGCGTGCTTTTTTGGCCTCTCTTTTTCCTCAATTTGTCTTCTTTGGAATCCATCTTATTCTGCACAAATGCTCTTTGCCCCTTCCCTTTCCTCAATCTTTCTCTGCTTTCCCCACCCATCATTCCACTTTTCCCTAATCCCCTCTCGTTCCACTGGAAGTCATCTAAAGACAAGAGTTGAGGACCACAAATGGTTTTAGACTGGAAACAAGGAAAGGATTGATTAAAGAAAAGGAACGGGCAGGCCAAAGGCCTGAATTGCATGAGCCTGTATCATCTTCAGTTACCTCCCAAACTTGTGCTAAGCTTCAGTGGAAGTGTATGTGACCTTGGAAGTGGAATCAACATCCTGGTAAAGGCAAAGTTAAGTGGGAAAAGTAAGAGTGGTCCCCTGAGACTCACAGGCCCCAAATCACTGGGGGTGAGAGGAATGGAGAGGAGGAAGCTGTCATTGTATCCTGACATTGGCAGCTCGTATACTCAGGAGATTATGTACCTAACAAAAGGTAAAACCACTGTTGCAGCATAATGCCTACTGAGCATCACCTCTTCTCATGGCCTGGGATGGCACTACAGCAACTCCACCTCAGTTTCCCCTGCCAGACAGCACTTTGGCTTTGCAACAAGATGCCGGCTCTCCAGCCAGGCCATTCATAATTTCACCACAACTGGGTAATAAAAGAATCCCACAGGACAAGAGTGCTGAGACTTTGTATGGAGTCATCAGTACCATCCCCAGTCTGAAATCTGTAGTCCTCGTCCTCTCCTCCTCATGATGGCTTTCTTAGCCCCCTTTCTGGGGATGGTAGGGCAACCCAGGCCCACCCTCTCCTCTGGGTTCCAGCTTAGGAACGCTGTATTCAGGCAACTAAAACCTGCTTCTTATAAGCCTTTGCTGTTAATCCTGGGCTGCTTCCTACCTCTGCCTGTCCACACGTGCCTTTCCCCAAGCCTCCACCCTCCAGTTCTCTCTCTCGGAAGTCCTTGTATGGCTTCCTGCCAGCCTGCTGCTGAGGAGCCTCCTCTGAGCAGTTTCCAGCCTCTCCAGCCGTCACTGGAACCCCTTTGCCCTGGCTGCCCTCTCCCTTCAGGGCCATTCCCAAGTCCTAAGCTGCAGCTCTCCTCTTCCTTTATTAGCCCTACAATCCTTCCTTGAGAGGAACCACTATACTCTGGGTCTCATCAGCTGGATCTAATCCTTAATTACCTGCCTTCCCTCCAGGTGTCAAAGAGGAGGCTGATGGGGCTCTCTGGCTTCATTTAACCCTGTCATTGCGAATGTGGATTTTTTACACCTCATCACATAAAGGCTTAGCTTGATGATGAAATAAGCTGTTAAGAGTCTGAGAAATTTTTATAAGATGCTATTTTATCACTGACCTTTTTACATCAATAAAGACTGTTTAATAACTGGCTCTGCAGATATAGCTCTGGTCAGTCACAGACAAACAAAAGGATGTGATGAATGAGGGGATAAAAGATCTGTAACCCTGGCCACAAACATTTGCTTGAGTCATCCACTGTTTAGGATTCAGCGGTATGTCAATACAATACCAGGAATACAGATAGGAAGCCTTTCCTAAAACACAAGCAAAGCTAGCATGGAATCCATAACACTCTGTTTTGGGCTATATGAATAACAATGCCTCTGCGTACAGAGAGGTAAGGACTTCTTTGAGAAGGAAAAAATTCCCCAGGTATAAACCAAGAGGATAAGAGACCCAGATTTAAAACATGGGACCCATTAGAAAACAAAAGAATGGGGGAAGAAAGATTATTAATTAATATTGATGTAATTAGATGTGTACACTCATTCAGTAGAGAGGAACGCCTAACCTTATCACTAAAAATGTGTCTGCATCTAACACCAGGAAGAAAGAAATAGGACTTTTATACTGACAGAACTCTGAAGATAATGGAGAGATCAAGCTGGGTGGCTGAAACTCTCCCAGGAGGAAATGGAGGCTACAGCAGCATGTGGTGGTACTGGTTAAGCAGAGAACACAACCAGGCTGACTGGAATGCACTGATTTACAACATCACCCAGGGCGCTTTTGGCAGCAGGGCTCCTAGAGAGCTCAAGTGGCAAACTAAAGCTGTGCTCCCTGTGGGTATGAATCCCCTGGGGCACAGCAGCCCACAGTAGCTGAAGGATGTACAAGTAGGGGTGAATCAAGCCCACTACATGTTTTGTTTCCCCAAATGACAGGCAACATAATTGTGACTGTATCCCCTATGTATCGAAGGAGGAAAGCTACCTCACTTACAGCTCATCTAGGCACACTTTACATATTAAGACATCATATTATGCACCGAGCTCTGACTGGGAGAGAGACGGCTATGGTTTGTCAAAGGACTCAGACTTCTCTACCATTAAGTGGACAAGGCAAAAATCTACTAATATCCTGTAAATGAACTGCAGAGCTAGTAAGATGGTCCTCATGTTGGCCAATACAATGGGGGACTCACCCAGGGACCTCCAGCATGAGCTATTAAAGCTTTAGTGAAAGCTGACTAGGTAGGACAATAACAGGCTCTTATCCTCTGAACTTGGCTGTCATAAATATAAAGGGAAGGGTAAACACCTTTAAATCCCTCCTGACCAGGGGAAAAACCCTTTCACCTGTAAAGGGTTAAGAAGCGAGGATAACCTCGCTGGCACCTGACCAAAATGACCAATGAGGAGACAAGATACTTTCAAAGCTGGGGGTGGGGGGGGACAAAGGGTCCTGTCTGTCTGTGGGATGCTTTTGCCGGGACCAGAGCAGGAATGCAGGTCAGAACTCCTGTAAAGAGTTAGCAAGCAATCTAGTTAGATATGCGTTAGATTCTGTTTTGTTTAAATGGCTGAAAAAATAAGTTGTGCTGAATGGAATGTATATTCCTGTTTTTGTGTCTTTTTGTAACGTAAGGTTTTAAGAATCCTAGAGGGATTCTCTATGTTTTGAGTCTGATTACCCTGTAAGGTATTTACCATCCTGATTTTACAGAGGTGATTCTTTTATTTTTTCTGTAATTAAAATTCTTCTTTTAAGAACCTGATTGTTTTTTCATTGTTCTTAAGATCCAAGGGTTTGGGTCTGTGTTCACCTCTGCAAATTGGTGAGGATTTTTATCAAGCCTTCCCCAGGAAAGGGAGTGTAGTGTTCTGGGGGATATTTGGGGGGGGGGTGGGGGGGAGAGACGTTTCCAAGTGGGCACTTCCCCTGTTCTTTGTGTAACACTTTGGTGGTGGCAGTTTTTAACCTAAGCTGGTAAGAATAAGCTTAGGGGGTCTTTCATGCAGGTCCCCACATCTGTACCCTAGAGTTCAGAGTGGAGAAGGAACCTTGACATGGGCACAGAGGGGGATCTGTAACACACACTCCCTCATGAGTGACACCCCAATGACTTCCTCTTTCAGATGTTTAAAAGCTACCATCTTTCAGTTCCTATTTTCTCTTCCATAAAGTAACAAACACTACTAAATCTGAACTCAGGTGGCGTAAACTATTAGATATGTGGAAACTACTGGCTGTGCCCCGAGAGGAGATGGATCAATGTCCTCTCAAACAAGGCACAGAAGGATGAGAGTGAGACATGGATGAAGGATGCAGCGGTCTTGGCTAGGCTGGGAACTAGCACCAACTTCAGCAGTCAATGGCCAGCCACTGGAACTGCTTGTCGAGGGCAAACCCCCAGCACAGACAAGAAAAGGCAAAATCTGCACTGGTGGGACTTAGCCCTTTTTGAAACTGTACCTTTCCTGATCTATGCTATGGGTTTGCCCCAGGTTAGTAATTCTAGTTGCTGGCCATGGACTGCCGAAAGCAGGGCTAATCCCCAGTCTAGAGGAGGCCTAAGAAGGTTATTTCTTCCCTCCAGAGCAGTGACATAGGAGGACTTGTGGGTACCATGGTAAGCAAATGAGGCAGATAAGGGCCAATTAATCTAAAGGCACAAATCCCATGTTCAAGCTGAAAGCACTGAAAGAAAACAGAGCGAAAAGGGAGTGGAGTAAAGATAAAGAATAGGGAGAGATATGGAAAGGAAGAGGGGATAAAAATCATTGTTATCACGCAAGGATAATTCCTTTATGCTACTGGATTTTTTATTGCATCTATACTTCAGAATTCCTCTACATTAGACAGTATCAGCAAAAGAAATGGAGCAGCTTGCGAGTAAACAAAAGGAAAAATCACTTGGAATTTCAGTTTGTTAGGTCTGAAAAGTAGCATGGGATAGGCAAGCTGATTTGGTAAATTAAGAGCCTGGCCAACCTTGTGAAGAGTCATCCATGTCTCAGTCTGAACCTTTGAAAGGTCCTGAAGTGTTCTGGACAAAACTAAATGTGCCCAAGTAACATGAGTAAGGCTACTCTGCTGTGACCTGAGGCGGAGGCACGAGACATCTCATTACACACACTATCATGGAAGGCTTTCGTGGGCATGTCTACATTGCAATTAGATAGTCGTGGCTGACTCAAGCTCACAGGGCTCAGGCTCACAGGACTAGGACTGTTTAACTGCGGTGTAGACGTTCAGGTTCAGGCTGCAGCCCAAGTTCTAGGGCCCTCCCATCTTGCAGGGCCCCAGAGCCCGAACATCTACAGCACAATTAAAAAGCCCCTTCACCGAAGCCCACTGGCACGGACCAGCCGTGGGTTTTTAATTGCAGTGTAGACATACCCTTGTGTGTTAGGAGGCAAAAGGCTTTAGCCAACGTAATATTTTGGCTAATGAATTTCTGAAGCCTTACATTATTTGATATGTAAATATAGTAGTATTTAGAAAATTTGTGTAGCAGTCAGTTTTTAAATACCACCTATTAAACACAGGATTTGAACAAGCATGGAAACAAGAAGAAAATTGTACAGTAGTTGACAATCAGTAACCACTTGGCACAGGGTAGCCTTTACCCTTCACTTTTCCATCTGAACTGTGGTAGTGATGATATCAACATCAGTGCTAGAAATGACAGACTGGTATGAAACTGAACAGTGCACACATGTTCCCTAGCACCTTAAAAAAAAAAATCAATATTGCTATTTAGTTTAGCAACTATGAACTGTACATGCTGCTCCTCGGGGTAAACACAGTTTTGCTACTGGCTTATGAAACAGCTCAGAAACAGTTGTAATTAGAATGCAGCTTATTGGTACTTTAGCTTTTCTTTCCACCAGGGTGTGTCAAGTACTTGACCTGAAAGAGCAACTGTCTAATGGAATGCAAGCCTACTGGTTCAGTCCTGAAATCTCTATTGAGTGAGTATTTTTCAGTAACAAATATTCCACATGTGTGCTAGAGCAGAGAGGGTGAGCTACAATTTAAAAATAAATTGAGCTACAGTAATTTATATTTCAGAGTAACAGCCATGTTAGTCTGTATTCGCAAAAAGAAAAGGAGTACTTGTGGCACCTTAGAGACTAACCAATTTATTGGAGCATAAGCTTTCGTGAGCTACAGCAGCCGATGAAGTGAGCTGTAGCTCACGAAAGCTTATGCTCAAATAAATTGGTTAGTCTCTAAGGTGCCACAAGTCCTCCTTTTCTTTTAGTAATTTATATTAGTACTCAACTTTAAAAAAATGAATAATGGCTCTTCATTATTAGACAGAATTTTCCCCATTATAATCAATTATTAATCTGTGTCAGAATTTATTTGCCTATAAAATGATTGAGGGAAAAAGTTGCTAAGTGAATTTATTTTGAAGTGCATGTTTCAGTTATAACTTGCAGCTTGCTGAGAGATCGGTTGAAAATTAAAACATATTTTGCTTATTCTTTTAAAATAAAACAATATAACAATGGTAATTAAATCTCCATCTCTTCTAAACATGAAATAAAGCAGATTTTTGGAATGTTGCTAATTAGGTTTTTTGGAACATTGCTAATTAGGTTTTTTTTAAACCCACAGCTCCAGAAAAAAACTGAAATCAATTTTACACATCAGTGTGTCTACCCATAGAAGTCTCATAATGTCAAAGATCAATGCTTAAGGTGCAACACATGCAGCACTGAAGTGATCAATACCATTGGTGGAATAGGAATCAGAAAGGCTATTTTTAGGAAGATAAATTCCCTGAAGGCTATGCGGGGACACTATTTCTTGATTAATGTCCAAAGTAACCTGTTTATTAGGCAAAATGAGCCTGAAAATATATTTATCATCCCATAATACAAACATTTTAAAAAAAATGCCACAGGACAATTCCTTAAAATCAGCTACTCTTTTTCTCCTCCGTACAAGGTTCTGTTAGAGATAAAATAGGCATTTAAAGCACCATTATCCCTTTTATTATCCAGACAAAGAGAGATGTCTTGTCAAGTAACCAAAAATGAAAGATTTTTAAACACAAACTAAAAATCAGCTAGTGATGTGTATTTTTTTAATGTTAAAAAATCAGGCAAGAGAAGTAATTTGGCATTGTATTTGTAATGTGTGTAGCACTGGGCAGGGAAGGCAAAAATATCAGCTGTCCCTGAAAGATTTAAAATAACTGTGGCATAAGTACAGTATATCAGTACAGCTCAGTGCTAACTGCTGAATTGCAGCTTACTTTTGGTGCAGAATTTGTTTCCCGTGACCTTTCAACACCACACACACACACACAATGCTGAGCTGAAGCCCAGCTCTCGCCAAGTCCTACTTCATTAACAACTTTCTATAATCTAAAGGAAACAAGTTGCGAAAAACCCTTAATCAGCAACACAACAGAAGGGATGATTAATAGACCCCGGAATATTGGCTCCCTGGTATGCCATTCCTGCAGCGTATGGGAGGATATTACTGTGCAGGCTTCCCCATTATCCTGCATGAATAATGGCAGTTCTAAAAAAGCACCTCTGTTTCAAAGCAAGATTCGACTCCAAGATCCTATCATGAACAAAAAAAAATTATTTCTGACGTGATTAGTTTTTCCTCAGCTGCTTAGAATAATACAGGTTCCCATTACCTCAGTACCTAGTCTATGAATAATATGCTTAGTCTGTTAAATCAGCAGATACGCGCAGTCATGTTAACACACAGAGTGGTGGGATACAGTAGTTTTGATTTCAAACCCCACCCCCTCCCACCCCCGCCGAACTAACCACCCTGTTGCAGGTATTAGCTACAGAAGTTCACTGAGAACAGCTCATTCAAGTTACCCTTGAAAACCATCACACCATATCTCTACTCCAGAAAGGATTTCTGTATGTGTGTTTGACAGTTGATGTGGCAGCCCAACAAACTTGGGTGCTATCTTATTATTACAGGTCCCACTAGAATCACTATAATTAAGGAGCTGTCAGTGTTTCCATTATGAACTCTTTTTCAGGGGTTAATAACTCGGCTGCAAGATTTGCTCTGGGATAAGACGTTGCATAGTCTTATCCAAGAGTTCTTCCCCTCCCCCCACATCAGGAAAAAAAATGCACCTGGGCTTTTGTTATTTACTCAGAATACAGACAAACAATAGTTTATCAATATTGATTTTTTTCAGTCTGGAAATAAAGTATTGTATTATTTTAGTTGAAATTATGAAGCTTCTTAATTGTATTATGGACTAGTATTTCTGAATAAAATAGCCATATGGGAGGCAGCATAGCGCAGCAGATACAGCACAGATCTGGGCCTTAGCAGATGTGGGTTCTGTTCCCACTGCAACCTGCTGGGTAATCTCAGGCAGTTAACAACCTCCCTGTGTCTCAGTTTACCCATCAATAGAATGATACTGACATACTTTGTCCAGCACTTTGAGACCTATGGATTAAATGCACCATTTAAGAGCTAGGTCTGATGTGCAATCCATTTTTTAAAATTAATTTAAAATGTGGCTCTTGCTTCCAACCACCATACCACCACTGGTCTCAAATGGAAGCTGCGGATGTTCTGCACATGAAAAACCAGGCCACGACTGCTCATGCTAAGATGGCTTAATAATTATATCTGTTCCATTTCCTCAGTTAGACACTTAGTGTAATTCAGGAACCTTAAGTAAATTCAGTATTGAGCCCTAACCCAGAAGGATGGACTTGATCCAGCTCCCCACTTAAAATCAGTGTGAATGTTACTATTGATTCCAAGAGGATCAACACTGCCTTTGATCCCCCAAAAGGTTTGATACTGGGTCGTGCAGAAGGCTGACCTGTTCAGGTCAAAACACAGCGTGTGAAGATACTCCCCTCCTGTCCTCTAATGAGCTTGGTGCCTACTAACTGTGGGACCAGACCACTCAAAGGGGAACAGAGCTCCTTCTGAGAAGCTCCCTTTTCTTCTGCTGCCACAATTTTCAGTTGTCAGGAATACGACATGAAGGGCATATAAAACAAACTCCATCCCTGTGCAAGGCCACAGTTAGGGCATGGGGTGACACTGGATCGTCAAACTCAATTAAATGTTTCAAATTTTGACAAAATTTCAGAGTATCACTCACAATTCTCCTCGACTGCAAGCTCCTCTGGACAGAGATAATACCTTTATCCTCTTTCTAAAGCCCCAAACACTCCTATGCGTCTATGTACAAAAACAAACAGTTCCGGTCTTGACAGAAAAATAAAAAGAATAGTGGGTGTCTGTCATAAATATAAAGGGAAGGGTAACAACCTTTATGTATGCAGTAATATAAAATCCCTCTAGGCCAGAGGCACAGAATCCCCTTACCTGTAAGGGGTTAATCAGTTCAATTAACCTAGTTGGCACCTGACCAGAAGGACCAATGGGGAAAGAAGATACTTTCAAGTCTGGGGTGGGTGGGGGTGGGGAAGGCTTTGTTTTTGTGCTGTGTGCCTGTTCTCTCAAGGAGAGAGAGACCAGGGGCAGGGAAAAAAAAAAACATCTCTTAAGAACCTGCCTAAAAAAGCATCCAGAATTACCAAGATAGTAAGTAATGCCAGGAAAGGAGTCAGATTATCTTTTGTTTTAGCTTGTGAATTTTCCCTATGCTGGAGGGAGGTTTATTCCCTGTTTTTTGTAACTTTGAAACTCAGACTAGAGGGGGTTCCTCTGTGTTTCTGAAACTTTTGTTACCCTGTAAAGTTATCTTCCATCCTGATTTTACAGAGGTGATTCTTTTACCTTTTCTTTAAATAAAATTATTTGTTTAAGAACCTGATTGATTTTCAGTGTCCTAAGGACCCCGGGGCTTTGGGGTCTGTGCTCACTTTGTAATCAATTGGTTAGAATATTATTCTCAAGCCTCCTCAGGAAAGGGGGTGAAGAGGTTTGGGGGGATATTTTGGGGGAATAGGAACTCCAAGTGCTCCTTTCCCTGAATCTTGTCTAAATCACTTTGTGGTGGCAGCATACCGTTCGTCCAAGGACAAGGGATTTGTGCCTTGGGGAAGTTTTTAACCTAAGCTGGTGGAAATAAGCTTAGTGGGTCTTTCATGCAGGTCCCCACATCTGTAACCCAGAGTGCAGAGTGGGGAGGGAACCCTGACAGTGTCATCATTGCAACAGTAGCCATTGGAGTCAGTGGGTACTGACCCCTGCCATGTGACAAGGGTATTAACAACTTGTAACCTCTACCTCCCTGCCGTGTGACTTGAGGCCAGAAAACAAAGATAATTGTCCTGCCAGCACTACATTACACATCTTGATTAGACTCACACCAAAAGTGTAGGAGTACTGGGAAAATTTTCCCCATCAGCCTATTTGTTAAAGGAAGTTCCCCATTCCCAGTTGCCATTGTGGGGACAGGAGCTCCCCCACGAAGGAATCTACATGTTGTTTCTCCTCAGTTTCCCCAATCGGTTTATTTTTCCAGGGGTTAAACGCATTTCAGCCTCATGTTGCTCCCCCCACTTCCCACACACACACTCTTTATTTCCCTGGCTGCTATTAGACATAGAACTTCTCAGCCAAGGGGAGCTGAATAACTTCACCCAGCTGAGCCTTTGGGTATGTCTTCACTACCCGCCGGATCAGCGGGGATCGTTTATCACGTCTACTCTAGACATGATAAATTGACCTCCGAGCGCTCTCCCGTCGACTCATGTACTCCACCACCGCGAGAGGCACAGGCGGAGTTGACAGGGGAGCAGCAGCAGTCGACTCACCGCAGCGAAGACACCACGGTAAGTCGATCTAAGTACGTCAACTTCAGCGATGATATTCACACAGCTGAAGTTGCGTAACTTAGATCAATCCCTCCCCCCCCCCCCACGCCCCCAGTGTAGACCACGGCAAATAAATTTTTCCCAAGCTGACTACAGAATCTGCTCCTCACATTAACAACTCAATGGGATCCAACCCCTTACACTCAGCCCCAATAGCCTGACTGACTTATATGGCTAAGGGACAGATACAGAATGACTATTTCTGAAATGCCTGGGCTCCAGAGTGACTTTTGTTTTCAGTATTTTTAAAAAAGGACTGATCTGAAAAAAAGAATACAGTCATACACAGGCGAGACTTAGATTGTGGATTTATCCATTTCAAACATTTTAAACAGTAATTAGAAAGGTTGTAAACTACAGTGCCATTGACCTCATGATACAACTTACTAACATACTACCAGCAGCCAAAAGGAAATGCAGAGCTTGCAATCTTGGCCTACTTGTGCTAGTTCCAAGATTTTTCTATCCATAGCCGAAGGTCAGAGTGTTAATTTTAGTAGTCCAGCCTGGTAAATACCGTGCATATCAAAGAAGCAAAACATTCACTATTTCCTGGAGGACTCTACCGCAGAGTCTCTCTAATGCAAAGTATTTCCAGTGAACCAATGACAATTAGCACCTGTTTAATCAAATATATTATCTGTAATTAAAGACTTTTGTTTACTCCAGCATCTTCAGAGTTAAATTACTTGCAGCATAGTCCTTTGTCATATTCCTGTGTTCTGTTGACTAGAGATCTGTGGTGTACATATTGATTATTTTAAATCCACAGGGAGCTTTTTTCCTTCCAGTACCAGAAACACATAAATAGGAAAAGCAAAAGCAGGGGGGAAAGAACATGACAACAGAATGACTTGTCTGTGTAAATGTAAAACAATTACCCTAAACTTCTTCAACTTGGAAGGAAGGATATCCTACTATGGGAATTCACAGCAGTACCCAGCGGACAGTCTGATCCTACAGTGGTTCCGCCACAGCCTGTGTAGATTCTGTAGACTCAGCCCCATAGATTGTATCTGGGTTGGGCCCACAATAAAGAAGCACCAAACCAATAAGGAGACGTTAACTGCAAGCTTCAGATGTTTTGACAATGTCTGACCATTTCTAATTTTTTTAAACATACTAGTGGATCACAACAATGAATAACTATCTCTCTTGCACCAGGGAGAAAAGGTTGTGAGAGATCACATGAACTATAATTCAGAGCATGGCAGGGCAATAATTTGGCTCTGCATCTTGGGCAGTACTCACCAAGCTATTTGAGGAAAGCACAATTACAGCTCGTAGTAACTGTATGAATTGTTTGTCCACAAGTACAGCAAGATTCACAATTTTTTCTCTTTTAAGGAGTTGTTGGGAATTTCACAGTCCAAACAATAGAGCCAAGCTTGCATTTTCTGGCACACACTATATTTCACATTGTTCTAAAACAAGCTTAGCATTGGCTATTACCCAAAGATATGTTGGAACAAACCAGGATCTCATAATTTTTCTGTCGAATTCAGATTTTTACTCTGATGTATGAGCAATATGAAATTTACAAGCAATAAACTATGTCCTGTGAAGGCTATTAAAGAGAATGCCTAAGAGAACTGCATGCACGCAGCTGAAGTGTATATTTTATTTAGATTGTAAAACAATATTTTTAAGATGGAACATTGTAAGAAGCAACGGGAAAGTGCCATTTCCCAATCTTCACTGGAAAATGATGCAATATCAATTTCCCCATTTCTGACTTAGAACATAAGAAGGGCCATACTGAGTCAGACCAATGGTCCATCTAGCCCAGTATCCCGTCTTCCAAAAATGGCTGGTGCCTGACACATCAGAGGGAATGAACAGAACAGGGATATCATCAAGTGATCTATCCCCTGTTGTCCAGTCCCAGCTTCTGGAAGTCAGCGGCTTAGGGACACCCAAAGCGTAAGACTGTGTCCTTGACCATCTTGGCTAATAGCTATTGATGGACATATCCTCCATGAACTTAACCAGTTCTTTTTTGAATCCAGTTATCCTTTTGCCCTTCCTAACATCCTCTGGCAACAGGTTCTATGGGACGACTATGTGTTGTGTGAAGAAGTACTTCCTTTTGTTTCTTTTAAACTTGTTGCCTATTAATTTAATCAGGTGAGCCCTGTTTCGTGTGTTATGTGAAAGGGTAAAAACACTTCCCTATTCACTTTCTCCACACTATTTATGATTTTATATCATGATCTTCTATCATATCCTCCCTTAATAGGCTCTTTTCTAAGCTGAACAGTCCCCGTCTCTCTCCTCATATGGAAGCTGTTCCATACCCTTCATCATTTTTGTTGCCCTCCTCTGTACCTTTTTTCAATCTTAATATATCTTTTATTTTTAGCTGGAGCGACCAGATCTGCAGGCAGTATTCAAGATAGGGGTGGATTTATATAGAGGCATTATGATATTTTCTGTCTTAATTAACTATCCCTTTCCTACTGGCTCATAACATTGTTAGCTTTTTTGACTGTTGCTGCACATTGAGCATATGCTTTCAGTGGCTCCAAGATCTCTTTCTTTTGTCGTAATTTAGACCCCATCAGTTTGTATATATAGTTGGGACTATGTTTTCCAATGTGCATTACTTTTCATTTATCAACATTTAATTTAATCTGACATTTTGTTACCAAGTTTAGTAAGATCCCTTTGCAACTCTTCAGTCATTTTTGGACTTAACAATCATCCGTAATTTTGTCAATCATCCATCATCAGTAAAATGTCTGCACATTTTGCCACTTCACTGTTTACCCTATTCCAGATCATTGAGGAATATGCTGAACAGCACCAGTCTGAGTGCAGACTCTGTTCTTTATTTTTCCCCATTGCAAAATTTGACTATTCCTACCCTTTGTTTCCTGTCTCTTAACCAGTTACTGATCCATTAGAGGACATTCCTTCTTATCCCAAGATTGCTTACTTTGCTTTGGAGCCTTTGGTGAGGGACCTTGCCCAAGGCATTCTGAAAGTCCAAGTATACTATGTCAACTGGATCACCCTTGTCCACGTTTGTTGACTCCCTCAAAGAATTCTAACAGATTGGCGAGGCATGATTTCCCTTTGTAAAAGCCATATTGACTCTTCCCCAACAAATAGTGTTCATGTGTGTCTGATCATTCTGTTCTTTACTATAGTTTCAAACAATCTGCCTGGTACTGAAGTTAGAATTACCTGTAATTTCCAGAATCACCTCTGAAGCTTTTCTAGTGTAGCCAAACACAGCTGAAGAATCTATCTGGAGCCTACAGGTATGTCAGTCTAGTTGAATAAAAAATTGTATTCACTGTTTTTTTTAATCTGAGGATCTCAGTGTACTTTTTAAATATTAATTAGGCCTCTAAATTCTTACTTGTTAAGTCTGTATTTACTTTACAGATGGGTAAACTGAGGCATAAAGAGGTGAAGTGACTTGCCCATGAATGAGTGGCAGAGTTGAGAATAGATGCCAAGATTGGAATTTTCAGGAGGAGGTCAGCACCAATAATCAGGATCAGACTTTAAGAGTTCAGTTCCCATTCAGGCACTTATATCAGCAGTCAGACTTTCAGAAGAGCTCAATATTTTGGGTTCTGAGCTCTTTTGAAAATCTTGGGCATAAGTTTCACAATGGACTCTGCTGGGTGCTCACCACTTCTGAAAAAGCAAGCCGTTCTTTAGGTGCCTAAATAGGACCTGTGTTCCTTTGAAAATCCAGCCCCAGGAACCCAGAGACTCCCGACTTCCCGTCTTTTAGTGTAATCATTTTGTAACTAACTAACTCTACTAACTAACCCTAACTCCCCTTAAGGTACAGTCAGGCAAGGTGCTTAGGCATGTGCTGAACTTTAAGCACACAAATTGTCCTTTACACTTCAATAGGCATATTTGTGTGCTTAAAATTAAGTCCCCGCTTAAGTGCTTTGTTAGGCTGGGGCCAGAATGCCCATTATCTTGCAGGATCAAGCTCTAAATGCATAAAACCAGCTCTGGTCTTCAGACAGGAAAACTGCATGACTGACCTACCTTTCCACTCTGTTAACCCATGCTACAATAAAAAAGATATTACAAATATTATATACATATGTTCTGAAACACATTTACTGTACATAAAGCAAAGTACATCAAGATCTTGTCAACAAGATCAACAACGGTTCTTCTCCCTAGCCATCTGTAGTATTTTAACTATTTTTTTTCCTTCTGACCACTGGAAAAGTGCCTGTTCAATATTATTTGGGAGTTCAAAGACAGCTCGCTTAGTCCATTATTAACCTCATTGCCAAATTGTAACTGTGGTCTGAGAGCAGCAATGGGTGCTGTTTAGTGCATCCCATCCCCCAAAATAAGCAAATAAACAAGGCCCATCTTCCCAGAAGTCAATAGATAAAGAAAATCTGTGCTGGTGAGAAACGCTAACAAACTGTGAATTCATTCAAGGCAAAAATTATTGTATCTTCATTTTCATCTGAAAGAAAAGAATCCTTCAGGTTCAAACATTTCTATAATTAATTATGTCTATAAGGGGCATTAGTCAATTACTAAATTGTTTCTAATGCTGTTTTGCAATCTATGTGTTGTTAAAACTCATTTCCACAAATATAGGATGCATAGCCTGCTTCCAACAGAGATTTATAGCAAATCGATTATGTTAAAGTAGCCAGTTTCTGACAATACATCCTATTCTGTTCCATGTAAGCAACGGAAACAAAACAAAAAAGCTTTGCAATAAATAATGTAATAAGGCATTAATTCAAGCCACGTAGTCTTTTAAATTAGTTTCTTTTTAACTACTTCTGTGTCATAAAATTTAGTATGGATATGCAATAAAACAGAACTGGATGCAATACACTGAAATACTACCTTCGTGTAGCTGGAATGAAAAATAAAATTTCAGAGGTGGATTGCTCCCAGCAATTTTCAACTTTAAAATAAAACACATCAAAACCAAGCACAGAGCTATGGGGACTCATGCTGCTCAATTTCAAGTTCCACATAAATTGATGTGCAAATTTTCCCTGAAAGATAATGACCTTCTGAGGTTCATGTGCCATCTACTACTGTTCCTTTAAGGCCACCCAAGGGGACAGATGTTAGTAACTGTTCATTCACCCCTCTGTCCCCAGCCAGTGAAAATATGTTTTTAGGATGTTGCTTGAAAGAACAGACTGGACAAATTAAGACATAAGCAGTAGTAGCATCAGGAGCAAAATCATCAGATAGGAATTAGTGAGCAGTTGTAGCAGGGAAGGTTACAGCAAAGAAACACACAGAGACCCTAAGGAAAAGAAGGAACTGGTAAAAGAATGAGTAGAATAAGTGTTCTAGCTGAAAGTGAGTACATGAAGAGGGGAGTGAGACAGATCAGAGGAGACTAAGGCCTGAGGCAGAGAATTTTACTGGCAACAGAAATGCTGAAACAGAATCACCTAACTTTCAAACCAAGGGACTGATGCTGCAGCCTCATTCACCTGGACAGACCCCAGCATCTGTGTGGTGCCAGTGACTAATGGCACACTGCATTGACATAAGGGTCCACCTGTACAGATCAGATGGAAGGAACAGAACCCAATTCACTTTCCAAAATCCATAAAAATGGCCATTTTGATAGATTCATAGATTTTTAAGGCCAGAAAGAACGGTTATTATCTGAAATACTGCATAAAACGGCCATAGAACCTCCAAGAGTCCAATAAATCATGCATCATCCTGCTCTTTAACTCATCTGCCTACCATATATCTTCCTCCTCCATCTTCCCCCAACCTAATGGTTTTTCCCAGAAAGAGGAATTCAACTGGTTTCCTGTGCCTGTTCCTGAAATGCTACCCTTAAAAAATTATACGTTCTAAATGTCCTTTCCCTCACAGTTTTTCCCATCACTGCTTGTGTGGCAGTAGTTTAACAGACTACAGCTTTGCAGGGGGAAAGTAGATTTTACACTGAGATAACATCAAATTGCAAGAAGGTGCGCTGAAGGAAAAATCAACTAGAGTGCATCACACTACAAAGTTGGCTTCTTGTGCCAGTTCAAGGACCTGATCTCAATGTTTAAGTTCCTCAATGGGGAATTGATAACATAGATACCTCTCCATTCATACCAGCCCCAGAACAGCTGCACTTTTGTAACAAAGAAATAAGCTGATGCCCAGAAGAAAGAGAATGAATTCTTGGCTGAGGCGCCCAGGCTGTGGAACCATCTAAAAGAGCTAGACCGAGCCCAAATCTAACAATTATTAGACCATACTACAGACTCCCTTTTTTGCAAAAGCTCTTCCACAGTAAATTAAAACAAAGACTTACAACAGAAACGCAGACATTATACATCAAATCAGATGGGGAAATCCATGAATAATAATGCCAAATGTGTGGATGACTAAAACAGCTCTCTGCAAACACGAATATAGTCAGTGCTCATATTCTCCTGCTTATAACCTCTAAGTGCTGTCCACACTCACAGAAGTGCACATATTAAATATAGAACCTATAATGGGTAAATAGCTACATTCAGAAATTAAAGAACCTCATAGACCCGTCTCACCATAGGAATGTTTTCTGAAAGATAACAAGAAGATTAAATAAAACTGAATGGGAAGGGCCCCTTTACAAAGGTGCAGTTGTACGATATGAAGTGAATAGAATTGAATGTGTCAAGTGCTAGGTGTTAATTTAACAGAAAATTAATTGTGAGTTAGATTCATATGTAAATAAAGTAATACTCAGAAGAGCAATGTGTGTGTGTTAAAGCAACAGAACGTGAAAGGCTTGCTTTTTTATATCTCCTTTCAGTATTAAGGATCACTTATTGTGGGTGTATCCATGCAGTTATTTCTAATAAATTATTAATCTTATGAGAGATAAATCAATGGGAGAGCTGCTGCTTGGAGAGCTTCTGTATAAGGATGTAGTAATTTCATTGCTCTGCCATCTCTAGCATTTGAATGTACATGCTCCATTGATCAAATTCCCCATGTTCATTTATATGATAAAATCAATTTATTGTTATTTAGCAATTCCACATTGCCAACATCGAGATTTCAAAAATCATAAGTCAGATCCTGTTAAAAAAAAAAAAATCACATGTGGCACAAACATCCAAGAGATTTTTTTAAGAGAGATTAATTCACGGCTTTGGTCCGTCTTCTGATTTTTGAACTTCACCCCCAAGGTGCTTGTAAAAAAGTTACTCACAGTACATTTGCTGGCAACACTGTAAGGCAATTCTGGCCTCTGCCTCAGGAGCTCTCACTGGGAGAACCAACCATGATCTAGGCCCCACTGTGCAGGTACAGTACAAACACAAAGTCAGGGCAGGGACTGTCTCTTAAAAACTTACAGTCTAGTTCAAAGCATAGTGGTGCAGTTGTGATCTGGGAGGCAAACTCATCCTGCATAAGTGTTATGAGACTTCCATTAGACCAGAACAACTTTTAATCCTAACTCAGAAATGTTGTGTCCCCAAAACAGCATAACAGCTTCAGCGCCATCATTGGAAGCTTGCAGCACATCCAAAATCACTTGACTCACAATTCACAAAACTTGGAAACGTAGATTTTATATCCAGGAGGAACTCTTGTGAATTTACTACTGAATTAGAAGGAAGTTTGTAGGAATAGAGATTACATTGTTAAATGCCTAAATTTACCAGATCAGAAAAGAAAATATACCCACTTAAGTGATTAATGTATAATCGTATTAACTCTTTCCTCATTCTAAAAAAAGTGTCATTAAGAACTGCACATAGAAAGCACTGCAGCTCCACATGTAGAGTTTCGTGTGTCCCAAAGAACCCTTATTTCATGCAACATATCGTGAATGCATAAATCAAAATGTCCCTATTGTTTGAATTCAAATCTGTAGTAAGGTGCAAACAAGAGATTATGCCTATCGTTTATCAATTAACATTGATCATTAGAAATCATAATGCAGCCGAGTTTCAGAAACACAACGTGTTTCTGTGGAGGAGATAACAGGTAGCAATTTCAATGAATAAATCCATAAATGTCACCACCTAAGTGAAGGTGTAAGTTTGAGTGTGACATTAAAAAAGATCTCATCACACAATAGCTCTGAACCCTGAAACTCTAATCAGCAGAACCCTTTTCAAATGTGTCTTATGGACAGAGGGGGGAAAAAAAGAGTACAGAAAGCATATTCGATTTAGAAGTGAACGGACAATTCAGGTATAGTTTGGAACTACACTGAAGTAGAAAACTGAGCTACGTAATGAATGTTAAACACATTTTACATACAACTTGTGTGACTTGCTGTAACACAGAATTTCCATTTTGTTGATAGGAAGTTAACTGACAACTCTGCATGTGTCATACTGAAGACCTATTTGATGTGTTACGCTGATGCCCTAAGATGCAAGTGAATAGCTCAAATGATCACAGACGTTCTGAAGAGTTAAACTCCCATGGACCCCTAACATCGCTGTTGTAATCCTTAGCTGAAATCCAGCTGAATGAGGGTTTTACAGATCAGTACCAGGACTTGAAATTAATCTGGAATTCTACAGGGAGCCAACACAACATCTGGAGTACTGGGCTCAACTTGCCTTCTAATCAACTTGTGCTGCTTAACAGGTGCACCACCACATTCTGCACCAGCTGGAACTCCCTCATAGCTGTCACACAGATTTCCAGATATGATGCGTTTCAGTAAGAGAGCCAAGAGGACACAATGTGTGCTTCACCACAGTCCAGTCTGTGTCTGACAGTTGGATGCTGCCCCCTGCTACCCACAGAGGGAAGGAGGAATGTTTGTGAGCTGTTGATCTCTGAATCCAGTACTAATGAGTTTGGTAATTAATGGTTCATCTAGTTAGGGTTGGGGTTTTTTTAAACTTATTTGAAAAAAAGCAAAGATGCTTTCCCCCTCCCCAAATGTACCTTATTTGGAAAACAATAACCATTATTTTGTTTCCAGTTTTATGTTCAGACCTGTCTAATGCCTAAAAATCTGATAGTACAAAATAGTAAATAAAATTAGCAGTGCAAGTTTTATCATTATTACTTTGCTAATATTTAACTATGGGGCACATGTGTGTGTTTTCATTCCTGTGTTAGCTTATGTATTTTCACAAGGTATGAACTGACCTTAACCTGCCAGAAGCTCAAGGGACCAATACTGTTTTCAGCTAATTTGCTAACCCTGATCATTAGTGCTACTTTCGTTAATTAGCTGTCATGTTGAGGCAAGCCTTCCTAGCTTTTTCAAACATCACTACCCTTACTCAGAATGTACGGATTCTATACTAAGAAGTTGGGAAGATACCCATAACTCCTGCAGTAAGGACACCATATGGGTTTGTTCCAAATTTAGCAAATAAAACAAAGCAAAGTTAACGTACACTTTGTGAAGAAGGTGCCCGAGGATACACAAAAGCAACAAGGATGCCTTATACTAATATAGGATCTAGCAGGCCCTATACAGGGAACATTATGATGGGATGGGGAACTCCATGAATTAAGTTTGCAGATTTTCCTACAAACCATTCCTTCCACAGCAGAAGGCCAGCATTTGCTCCTCCACAGGTAGAGCTCTTGGTAACTCAAACCTGTAGATGTTCCATGATCAACAGTGAACCCCATGGCTATGTGAGCACCCAAGGAGAACAAACGCAGTCACACAGCACCCCAAACACTTCTGCACTATTCCCAAGAGCCCCATCCCTTATAACATGGATCCAAAGAGCCACCATGAAACCCTCCCCACACAGGTGTTTCACAGCAGACAGAGATGCCGCCGACTGGGTCTATGTTGTCTTGCATGAAGAAATCCCTCGCACTATGGGATGCACCCATATCCCCACTGCACTGTTATTTGCAGTAGCAGCATGCAATACATACTTGGCACTGTGCAAACACGGGAGGATGCAATCCCTTGCACCCACCAAAGAGTTCAGAATCTAAAAATGAAGAGTTGCCATCTCCCATCCTCCATCCACTTATCCTCAATCCCATCCACAACAGCAGATCCTTAACTTTGTTCCATAGGGGTTGAGGGGCTCCCAGGAAAGGAAAAGAATGCTTTGGGCTTCCTCCCATCATACCTCCACATCATTTTCCACTGGTTTTGGCTACTCTCCACTCACATTAGCAGAAGGAGACATTAATGCCACTGGGCTATATGCAAAATATTAATGTTTTAAGATATATATTTAGTTCAGAGCTTTCCCAGGCTGTGAGGATGAGCATTCCTTCTGAGGCTAATATTGTGTCTCACTTCCTGTTTGAAGGCACTGCAGGAGGGAACTAGTTCATGTCAAAGCCACCTAGTTCAGTGTTACTCTCAGGATTTAAAGGAAAGTGTTCTGTGCAATCAATGACATTCAAGCATCAGTCAATGAAGGAAATATCTGAGAAGCTATTAGGAAAATTAATTCCTCTATTACATTTTATTTTAAAATCTCCTGTAGCTCTCCCTTGAAAGATTATTTAAATTAGTCAGTGTGGATGAAAAACACGGTTTTGTGTGTGATAGCCTGGGGATCACCCAAAGTGATCACCTTAGCATTCTGACAATCTAGTTCTGAAGAGAAAAAAATACCACAGGATACTAATATTTCTGCTCTGTGTCCTCCTACCTCTCTCCCTTTTCCTCACATGCTCTCTCAATGGCTCAGATTCTCTGCTGCACGCAGCAGGGGACTCACTTGTGGCTACTACATTTTGTGGCTAGTTCGGTGCCTGCTCTAGCTTTCAAATATGCCTATTGGCCATGGCCCCAAGGGGTCATCTGCCAGTGGAGATCAGCCAGAAGACAGTATTGCACTGGTCACAATTTCAACAACCACACAGCAGCTGGGGATGGAAGGAGGAAGGCACAGGAGCACTCCACACTCCAAGTTGAGGTCCAGTGGCTTTCATTCTTTTGCTACTGCTAACATATCATGAAAGGGCTGGAAGATCTTTGCTCATTTTTCTGTCTTTCTGATTTTTTAAAACTCCTTCCTATTCCCTGTCTGAATTTGAAATTTTTAATAGGGCTGTTGATTAATTGCAGTTAACTCACACGATTAACTCAAAAAATTAATTGTGATTAATTGCAGTTTTAATCACACTGTTAAACAATCGAATACCAATTGAAATTTATGAAATATTTTTGGATGTTTTTCTACATTTCAAATATATTGATTTCAAGTACAACACAGAATACAAAGTGTACACTGCTCACTTTATATTATTTTTTATTACAAATATCTGCTCTGTAAAAATGATGAACAAAATAGTATTTTTCAATTCACTTCATAAAAGTACTGTGGTGCAATCTCTTTATCGTGAAAGTACAACTTACAAATGTAGATTTTTTTTGTCACATAACTGTACTCAAAAACAAAACAATGCAAAACTTTAGAGCCTACAAGTCCACTCAGTCCTACTTCTTGTTCAGCCCATCACTAAGAAAAACAAGTTTGTTTACATTTACGGGAGATCATGTTGCCCACTTCTTATTTACAATGTCACTAGAGAGTGAGAACAGGAGTTTGCATGTGACTTCTGTAGCCGGCATTGCAAGGTATTTACATGCCAGATATGCTAAACAGTCACATGAGCCTTCATGCTTTGGCTACCATTCCAGAAGACATGCTTCCATGCTGATGATGCTCGATAAAAAAATAGTGCGTTAATTAAATTTGTGACTGAACTCCTTGGGGGAGAATTCTATGTCTCCGGCTTTGTTTTACCCACATTCTGCAATATATTTCATGTTATAGTAGTGTCGGATGATGACTCAGCACAGGTTGTTCATTTTAAGAATACTCCCGCTGCAGATTTGACAAAAAAATGCAAATAACGTACCCATGTGAGATTTCTAAAAATAGCTACAGCACTCGACCCAAGGTTTAAGAATCTGAAATGCCTTCCAAAATCTGAAAGGGACGAGGTGTGGAGCATGCTTTCAGAAGTCTTAAAAGAGCAACACTCCAGTGCGGAAACTACAGAACCCAAACCGCCAGAAAGAAAATTAACCTTCTGCTGGTGGTATCGGACTCAGATGATGAAAGCGAACATGTGTTGGTCCGCACTGCTTAGGATTGTCATCAAGCAGAACCTGTCAACAGCCTGGACATGTGTCCTCTGGAATGGTGGAATCTTTAGCGCATCTGGCATGTAAATATCTTGCAACACCAGCTACAACAGTGCCATGCAAATGCCTGTTCTCACTTCAGGTGACATTGTGAACAACATGCGGGCAGCATTATCTCCTGAAAATGGAAACAAAGTTGTTTGTTTGAGAAATTGTCTGAACAGGAAATAGGACTGAGTGGACTTGTAGGCTCTAAAGTTCTACATTGTTTTATTTTTGAATGCAGTTTTTTTTTGTACATAATTCTACATTTGTAAGTTCAACTTTCATGATAAAGAGATTGCACTACAGTACTTGTATGAGGAATTGAAAAATACATTTTTTTGTTTTTTATAGTGCAAATATTTGCAACAAAATAAATATAAAGTGAGCTACTGTATACTTTGTATTCTGTGTTGTAATTGAAATCAATATATTTGAAAAAGTAGAAAACATCCAAAATATTTAAATAAATGGTATTCTATTATTAACAGTGCAATTAATTGCGATTAATTTTTTTAATAGATTGACAGTTCTGATTTTTAATTTACCGAAAACCCTTCAATAACCATTTGATAATATTTTCAGTAAAAGTAGACTAAAAATGCAAGACCACTTTGAAAGTTAAATTTTTGCACCAGTAGTTTTTCCTTTTTTGGAGCAGGTCTATTTTTGGGCAGTTGCAACAGTACTTGTTTTAAGAAAAATCAAAAATTCTATAACAAACATTTAAGAACTATTTAAAAAGATAACACAGGGTTTTTAAAGGCATTTGAAGAAGTTAGCACAGTAAGTTCTGCTTGTTCCAACTAGAGATATGGCACACGCACACACAATAAAAATACAAGTTTCCTACCTACTACTCTCCTATGTGCCCAACTGGAAGAAACAGATTCTAAGAACAGGGGGACAGTACAGTCACACTGGCCTCTCAGTTGCAGGTACGAACACAGATGCTAAACAATATGAACGGAGAGGTCATTGTGACATAGTCCCTGGGTACTAGAAGCTGAACTGAGATCACTTTATGTACATCACCAAACAGCTGACAAATGGTGCCAACTTTTGATTGCTATTCACCACACTTTAAACAAGTAAGACTGGGTCTGATCCAGTGCCCATGGAAAGAGACGGAAAGATTCCATTTGTCTTGAATCGGCACTGATTCAGGCTCTGGAGGCAAAAAGCAATATAGCTTGTTATCAACTCAGTGAACCATACACCTCACTGACCCAACCCCCTTCTCCCAGAAAAAAAAAATTTCCTGTTACACTAACATATAATACATTATTTCTCAATGGATTGCTTCTGGCATGGTGAATTCGTGCTTACAGAACACTTTTATGGATGCGCTGATAAAAACGTGGTGATTTCTTAAATATTAAATCTTTTCATTTTCTCTAAACACAGCAAACAGGAAGATAGCATGTCTTTTACAATATACATTCAATAAAGAGCAGATAAGTGATATTTCAGCTCCTAGATACTCCTTATTCTGTGGGAAAGCAATGCATATTGCAACAAAGCCTTTAATTTCAACACGCACCAAATCATTTTTTCCCCAAGGTCGCTCTAGTAGTCTCATGACTGAGCTGTCTTAGAGTCACATTTAAAGACACACCAAAGACATACTGGATATTGTAGGTCCTTGCTTTTGTCTCTCTTCTTTGTCTTCAGTAAATAATGACGCTGAACTACATCAAGACATATTTCAAAACCCATAAAATATTTCAGTGATGTCTGGAAAGTACAGTGCTTCCACAAACTGGAGATCAAATTTGTATAGTCAGCCACACTTGACCAGTCCCCACGTCTCAATGTACTGTACCAGACAGAACTGTCATTCTTTGATGCTTATGCTCCTTGAGGGGGAAAGAATCCTGTAAATAAATGGGTTTAGAGTTATAGGCCAATGAGCTGACAATATTTAATACAGGCTGGGCTCTGCAGAGAATAATGTTTAACAATTTCTTTGCTAGTATCTCTCCCCTTTATGAGCATGTCCCCCTAGAGATCTCTATTATTTCAGAGCCGATACATAATGGAGCAAAGCTAACAACTCTGTAGTAGATTTTCATTGATTTTGCAGCATTTCATTGGGAGGAGGGGCGACTTCTTTTTGCATGTGTGTGTCTATGCTGCTATATAAAAAAAAACTTTGTGATTGATTTGTCCACAGAAGGCAGGAAGTTCATGTTGTGACATTGACTTGTCACTGAACCTCAGCTTCATGGGAGAAGAAGTCGTCAAAGCAACTCCTTTAGAGAAAAAGCATCTTAATTTAATAGACATGGCTGGGTTCAAAATAAATGAACTTGAAGAAAATGCCCCAGAAACAGATCCATATAAGGAACTTGAAAAACACTCTGAATTCCTATGTGGTTGTTCTCTCAGTCTGAGCAATGGCTACACAAGCTCACAAAGGGGTGTTGAAAAGCTACTTCAGCAGCAGGGGCAGGAGCAGGACCCTTTCTGGTTTAGATGAAAAGTTGACATTTTTGATGGAATAAAGTTGTTATAATGCAAATTTTGTTTTTACCAAAATTGGCTGAAAATTCTGACCACCTCTATACTTTGTCTCTATCATATCATATCTAATCCAGGATAGCACATATAAGGTATTTGAGGAATTGCTAAAGTAGTTATCCCGCAAAATAATAGTTTTGGCAGTACCTCCAAGTTAGACACTTAATAAATAATTTGCCAGCTTATTTTAATGGACTGCAATAAATCCATTTTTGTAGATGTAGTATCCCTAAGTGAATTCAATACTATTAGCTATACTTCCAAATGGTACAGTATAGTGTATATAAGTGATGTGACACAGTGTACTGTACAGAGCCAGTTCAAATTAATTTAAGTTTCAAGTGTCCAAGTTTGTGAGAGTTCATAATGCTGGCAACCGTTGTCTTGTAGCTTGCCATCTATCTACCTGTCTAATGAAATCATGGAACATTTTGCCATCAGTAAGAGACACATTTGCAAGCTTACTGTTCCGACTGTTATCAGACCGCCTTTGAACACTTAAGTCAAGCAGTTTTGTCAATGTCTTTAAAAAAAAAAAAAAAAATCTGTGCAGTGCTTGCCAGTCATCCACAGCAACAAGTGAGCCAACTCAAGCGTGCTCTTCAAATTAACACAAGCCAAGCATGTGCTGATCTGGAAGGAATGTTATACATTACACAAAGTAGACTAACAGATGAAGACTACTAGATGAAGCCCTGTTTTGGGACACAGACTCTATGGGGGTTTTCAGTCAGTTCACGTGACACTACAGCATGACGATGTCAAAACTCTCTGGGCTCAATACACCACTGGCGGAAAGTGCTACCATTCTTTGTTAGCATTTTACACCCATTTTGCACAGGTGTAAATAAATACCCAAGAGGCAGGGCAACAGAGAATCAAGCCAGAGTCTGTAATGCAGCTCATACTTGGCTTGCTATCCTGAGTAAGATTTCTGGCATTCCTAATTCAAGTCACCCATGGTTGCAGACTTGTTCCTTTTGAGCATGGATCAACTCCACCACCACCAGCCCAGGCAGAAACTTAACTATTTTCCCCTCTGGGACTTGTTTGTAACCTTCTGGAGAGAAAAAGAGGGCTTTGAAACCCTGGTGAGACTAATAATCCACAGACAAATTGGAGTTCCAACTCCACAGATCCTAGAGTACGTGGGGTGTCCTTCTCTTTATGCTATTCCCCAGCTCCACATTCCATGGCAACAAATCCCAATCAAGACCCTAGATGACACTTGCTCCCCACTACACCTGTGCAGTGGTCAGCCTTCTGCAGGAGGCTAGAAATCTCAGAGGCAGTGTTATAAGGTCCTGCCCCAGACCAAACCCACATGCACAAAAGCAACTCACCTCCAGTGCACTCTTGTGTGGCTGGGTGCAGGGTTGCTGGGCCTTCTCCTTGGTCACCTCCTCCTGTTGGTTGCCTCCTTCTGCAGCCTAGCCCACCAGCCAGGCCACTTAAAAGTTAAATCTCACTCCAAGGTAGCCAAGTCTAGCTATAGGTGATCAGGCCCCAAGCTGGCTTCTCCCAGCTGGCCTCTTCACAGCTCCTTTGCCCGGCTCCCCCCTGCCAGCCAGCAAGCCTTTCTAAATCACCACAGAATGCTACAATAAAAAAATCACAGTCTTCCAAAGTAGCAGGTGCCTTAGGTCCCTCAGCAGAACTCAGAGCTACAAACAGAACACAACAGAAGAATCTTTTAACCTTCTCTGGGCTTGAGTCTCTCATCCCTCTTCGGCTCCTCTTCAGCGCTTGGTTCCTTGCGGAACGCTCGCTCCTTGACTGTCTGGAGGCGAATCTCTTGTTCCAGGGGCTCACCACAGTAGTTAGCTTCACTCCTGTGCTTCAGCAATCCAGCCCCAGCCCAGCTCAACTGCTCTCCTCCACCGCCAGCCCCCAACTGCTGGTTTTTCTCCCCTTTTAAGTGCCACACCCAGCACAGGTGTGGCCGAGCAGAGCTAATTGAACAGCATTGGCCATCCCGAGTCGTCCTTGCCCTTTCAGGGGCAGGCCATCCTTTTACACACAATCAAGGTTTCCATGAACTTTTACTTCCGTATGTACTTCTATGAGGAAGGGAGTGTGCCAGACACCCTTGCTCTTCTGCCCCTGGCTGAATACACCCAAAAGAAAGCAACTTCAATCACAGAGCCATCGCTTCTGGAGGCTCTAGAGGCACGTCCAGCTGCCGTTGCACTCCCCTTCTGACACTTTGCTGGCTCTCATATCATTTTGTGTGATGCTTTACTCCCCTCTGAACTAGCAGAGGAAAGGGCATTTGGCCCCAAGAGCAACAACGACGTAGAGAAAGAAGAATGAAACTTTCAATACAAAAAAATCTGCTTTACAAGCACTCCTGTGAATCTGAGAGCTCATCACACTACTTTATGTGTTTGCAGTGTATTACAGTGAACCCTGCCCCCTTCTAATAACTGCTACACATACTGTAAAAGAGATTGCTATCTCTTCGGAAATGTAAATAGATGGAAGTGCCTGCTGTTTCTTATATTCATGTACGCACCATGCTGAAGGAAAGGAAGTGTGTCCTAGTGGTTGGAGCAGGGGATTGCGATTCCAAGTTTCCAGGTTCTATTCCAGTCACAACCTATTCACTGTGTGAACTGGGGGAAGGTCACATATGGTACTCTTTTGCTGTCTCAATTTAGCTACTTGTAACATGGGTATATTACTTAGCTGCCTTATAGAGGTGTTCTGTGGTTTAAAGCCTAAAGCATTCTGCAAACGAATGGTACTTCACAAGTGCAAACGATTATTAGTTTACAAAATAAAAAAATTTCAAAATGAGCCATTATTGGGTGTTATGAAAGTCCTTCTTGGTTTAAAGATCACTAAGCACGTCAGTTTGTTTGGATCTATAGAAGCACCAGTCGCCACTTGAATGCATTATTACCAAGACCATGTATTCTGAAAGGTTTTCAGAAAAAAGTTCAGAAGAGCCATTATTTAAAAAAACAAAAATCCTGTTTAGGTATTGATATGGTAAATGATAACACAACTGCACTCCGGCAACACCTAAGTTATTCGAAAGAGTATCCTATTTATGGATATCTTTTTCCTACATGGTAAAGCATATATGTACTTTTGAATAGGAGATTCATATTTTATCCTGAGAAGAATATAACTTGACACATGACACTTGTCAACTGAACATGGTAATCTCTGCTTTATATATTTGGATGTAATGTTAGCTATAGTACCATATGGCAGTGTCATTTCATATTTCAAATAGGTTACACGAGTTGCTAAACATTTTCTTCATTAACTACTATCATCTGATCTCAGTCAAAGCTGCTCTCACAACTGTGGTGTCCTATATGACTCAGTGGGTTCCTTTCTGTGTTCACAAAATTTAAATACAGAGCACTCAAGTTAGGTTATTGCAATAGACACAGATAACAGACAAAACAAAAATTATCTACTTGTGACAATATTGCCTAGTTCACATGAAAATCATTGAGGCAAGAAGCTCCAGGATTCTACTTTCATGTTTCAGTGTGGCTTATTTTAAGTTTAGTGAGTGACTGTTTTTTAAAATAGAAATAAAACCTTCCTTAAGAATTAACTCTGTGATGCCTAGAAGTAGTGAAAGTCACCATTAATTAATAAAAATACATAATTGACTCAAGATGCATATGTGCTTAAACTGGGTAACTGTGTGATCTTATTCCAGCAATCTGTGCACCTCCTTCCCAGGCTATCCCAGTTGTGAGTTGCCTCCACTTGTCACATTAAATCTAAAATTAGCTTGTAAGCTCTTTGAGCCAGGGACTTGTCTTTCTGTTTGTACTGCAGAGCACTGAACAGAGATTTGAACATTATACAAGTTAAATATTTATACAAGTATATTGCACAGCAACAAAAACCAGATTCGGATGGACCAGCTTTAAATGCTTTACGTGTCCCTGCTGCTCTGTGAAAACAAAGTCTGATTGACAGATATTGATGTTGATTAATGGGATCCTCCAAAGGGCTGACCACTCTGTCCTTGATCCAGGAAAACATTTAAGCACCTGATTAACTTCAAGCAAGAGTGGCCATATTCAAGTCAATGGGGCTACCCATAGGCTTCAGGTTAAGTACATGCTTAACCATTTAGCTGGATTAGGACCAGAGTGCTCAGCACTATGCAAGATCGAGCCCTAAATTTTGATAGAGATCTCCCAGTACCAACCCCCACCGCCACCACTCTTTTGTGAACCTGAAAAGGATACAGCTACTTGTATAGTTTATAAATAGCAGGCTGTATAAGGCTTTGGTAACATTAGGGCCCAAACTTGCTAAGATTTAGACACATCCTTAACTTTACATGTATGAGTATTCCCACTCAATTCAGGGGACTAATTTTGTGTGTAAAGTCAAGTACGTGAATAAATCTTTCCGGGATTGTGGCACCCCCAACATTTCAAAACACAACTGAAATAGACTAGTCTTGCATAGTACTAAGGTTATCATGCTTGAATTGAATACATTCCTCCATTCAATTAACTTTCTGAAACGGTAATTTCTTCTTGGCAAATATTTCCAAGTAGGTGCCATTAAATAAGTTTGATTAGACATAAATGTAGATATTATGTGTGGGATTTTCTGAAGTACTCAGAGTTTTGATGTCAATGGCGTATTTCCTGTTAACTTCAATGGGAGAACAGTTAGGCCAACAGTGAGCACTTTTGAAAATCTTACCCTGAAATGATTGTACTAGGGTTTGGTTATAGTTAGTGAATGTTTTGGTGAACAATATATTAGTTGCAGTTTTTCAAAAAGAAAAAACAATGTTCCTCCGTATATGGTGTTGTATGTTTGGTTGTTTGTAAGCTGGTTATATAGCCTAAGGATTACTGTACCTGTAACAGATATAAGACCACCTCTCACTTGACCACCGTATCTTCTCACTCGGAGCCAAGCCAAACGAGATACCAATTCAGCCCCATCATTCATAACAACTAATTTGATACCAAAACACAGATTAAAGCACAAGCACATCATTCAACTAAGGTATTAGTTTTAGATGACACTCACATTTGCCTAAATTCTGAGCCCTGCTGCTTCTGTAGCACACTGCTCTTATGAATGGCTCAGCCACAAAAGCCAGTGGAGATCCTGAGAAGGAACATCCTACCACCATATCTCCCTTGACTTGAAGAAGCTATGTAATTTATGCAATAGTAACCAACTGGGTAGTGTGTGTTGTCTCCCTCTCTGTTCCCAACCCACAAACAATAGAGGTCTGTTACACCTACAGGGACTGGGCCCTTCAGCTGAAGCTGTAGCAGCCAATGCTTGGAGTACCCCAGTTCAGTCCCATGTCTATTGGCCAAGACAGTGGCCATCACACAACCACTGACTTCTTCCTCCTCCAAAGGGGTGCCATCTGTGTTATGGCTGCAGACAGTAATGGCGCCAGGAGAGGTACTATGCTTGTTCTGATACCTTCTCAACAACCCAGCAGGTGGCAGTTTTGTGTGATGGGGGAAACTGGATAGGGCACCACTCTTGAAGCTTCTCATGACTGACAGTTGTAACAGCCAGTTGTCAGCCCCAGGAAGATGGGAGATGGATGCAGAAAAGCCAATCCAAACACACAGCTGGGTAGAGAAACAGCCTGCCGCCTTTCAGCAAACCTTGCATCCAAGGGAGCATATTTTTTTAATCTACCACTTTTTTTAAAAAAAATCTAACTCCAGTAGCAATGTGGCCTCTCTGCAGAGCAACCCTCACAGCCCCACATGGGTGGTGAGAGGGGACCAAGATTCTAGCAAAGCTCTTAATCCAATAGAATAGGAGGGGGAAATGGAGAAGTCATTTAGAGGAGTCTGAGACACTATCCTTAAGCAGCTTTGTATCTCCCATCCATACAGCATGGGCGATTCTCTTTAACCACCTCTTACGGAGAAACAGTGTGGCCGAGTGAACTGGGACTCAGGAAACCTGGCTTCCGTTCCCAGCTACACCACTCGCCTGTTGAGTGACTTTGGGCAAATCACTTCACCACTAGGTGCCTCAGTTTCCCCATCAGTACAATTAAGATCATGGTCCTGGCCTCCTTTGTAATGTGTGTTGAGACCTACTGATGAAAAGCACTGCAGAACGCCCAGCTCTTTTTATGCACAAGAACTGCTTGGCTGAATGAATAGCAAGTTCATGCAACTGTCTCAGCTAATGCACATGCATGAACTAGGCCCACTTATTTGGCCAGTCCAGCCTATTCTTAGTCAGCTTTATTTGTGTTACAAACTTACATCCCTTCCACACTAACAGGAAAACACATATCAGAGTGTGAGAAAACAAATCACTCTCTCTCTACTCTGCCAGAGTGGGGGGAAAAAAATACTAGGGGTTGAATGTACCTAAGTTCACAGCTGCTACACAAAAGAAAACATAGCAACAGTGCTTTAAAAAGTTATAAGAATAAAATGCTGCGTCTGCCAAGACCTTGTGCTACAAAATATTAAAATGATCAAATACAAGGAAATGGAATTCCCTAGCAGAAATCTGGAAAGCTTCCTTTGAGAAACGGCTTTCCATGTAAATAACACAAAGAAAGGACTTGCCAATTTTCAGCAAACACTTTCAGTTAACTTGCTTTTTTCCCCTAATACTTCTGCTGCCTTAAAACAAAGGAATTATCTTCTTTCTTAGGTGATACTTCATTTGAAACTCCACATCACTGCAATTTTGAAAATAAGGTCCCTTTAAAAGCTTCTCTTTTTCCTTTATTCTACTGTAACCGTTATGTTTTATCTTGAGTAATCCTAACAAGATCATTGCTGATCACAGTTTGCTTCTGCTTTAGCTTTTTAGTGGTGACTTGGGTCTTTGGGGAATCCTTGCATGCTTGAGTCCGACATCAGATGGGCAGGCTTCCTCATTGCCAATGCAGCCCTCTAGTATCAGAAACACTCCCCACTGTTCAAACCCTGGGCCTCTCCTAAGCGTGCTAAATGTGCGGTCATTTCAATCTCTGACCAGGAGATATGGAAGGTGACTTTCCTGCCCACCAGACATCAGTATCACTTCCAAGTAGCTGTTTCAGGATGTACGTATGAATGTGTGTTATGTACTCCTGGTCTCCAGCAGGTTGATTGAACTGTCATCACAATATGCTTAATTATCATGGGCCTATTGCTTGAGATTCTCTCGTCTGGATCCCTAGTTCAGACACTTGACTTAAACCCTATTAATCAAAGTGGATATGTTTAAAGGAAGAACAATGTGACATCAGTTCAAAAAACTGATTTTCCCTTCTCTCCCCCCAAAAATAAATCTGCTGAGTGTTTTTGCAACAGTAAACAATCCAACTACACAGACAGAGAACTTTCAGTCTAGGATGTGTTCTTCTAAACTCCATTCTAAAGAATAACATTATGCTTCAAAAAATATAAGACGGCTTTGCATATACTAAAAGGGACACCATCAATTTGAACATCATGCTTCTGTGTGAAAACTTTGTACCCAGTATAAACAAGTTTCAACTAAGATTACAATAACTGAAGTTAGCAAAAATATATTCCTTAATCTTCCAGTTTGTGTACTGAATACATTATCCACTTTGTGCATAATAAGTTTCACTACTGCTCCTGAATAATCAGCTTTTCCCCTCATTGACATGATCAAGGGGGCAAAATACCCTTTTAAAGTGTAAAGGATTTTTTAAATTCATGACATACTAGAAAAAAAATGGATGGTTTAAAATTAGTCATTTAAAAAACAAAAACAAGTTAATTGTGTCCCTTTAACTCCTGCTCCAGACAACAGCTAAACAGAAGGGCCACGAAATACTCCACTTATTTCACTATTTCAGTATTTACAGTTCCCAAACATGGATCACAGTCTTCTTAAATCACAAGAAAATGTACAGGATACAAAAGGTTATATTATTAGAGGGTTCACTTGGAGCTGAACCTTCTTTCTGTCCTTTAAGACTCTAATCTAAACATGCAGATTTGAAAGGGCTCTGCAATTTTACGGACATAGGCAGAAATCCTTGCACAAACCCTAATTTGACAATGACACCATACAAACTGTACACTTTCCAAGAGATCAATCATGGCAAGATAGGGAGTCATTTGTTGTCTCCCAGAACAGACTGCTAGAGACCAATTTCAGTACATGAGAATTACAGTAACCTCCGGCATGAAAAAGGAGTGAGATATTTAATTCGATGGGTTATTTTTTTTTGCTCTAAAGTTGGTGGAGGGGGTACGGGCATCAGGCTTCTATACAACACTTTGTGTGTGTCTAACCGTATAACCAAGCAAATTAGAAAAAGTTGGAAATGGAAGAGAAGAAAGTCCCTTACAGCACTTTATCAAGTTCTTCCCAAAATGCATCAAAGAACCCTACATATGTTGTCAACATTTTCTGCACTTCGCTATTAATCTAAAACCTTACGTCACATACCCTATTTGGCACAGATGAGTCTTCTTGAAATATCTGCTGATTGGGACAGTGCGTGAGGCTAGGGAGCCACACGGACATCAGGAGCCCCACCACACTGATGGCTAAGATACCTGCCCCCTTCCTGGAAAAGCCATTGTCGTGAGAAGTCAGAGTTTTGTGCTCATTAAAAACGTTTCAGACTAAGCAGATGCTGACTTTCCAGTTAAATATCTAATAAGGGATAAAGTTCACTTCTAAATGGCATGAGAATGAACAGGAGTATATATTTTACTTCCACAAGGTTTTCAGATCTCCTATTGAGAGGAGAAGATATAGTGAGACGGAAATTTAACTCAATACACACAATATTCCTCCTCTTCTCTGTTAGTTATCAAATTGCGGGAGAAGAGTGAATATGTAATGAGAGGAAAAACAGACTATGAGAACAAACATTTCAGGTGAGAAAGCATTTAGGTCTGATGTTACTGACTCCTCCCTCGGTGTTAAATGTGTAATTTATGCTGAAATGTTTCACACACCCAGACTGATTATCAGAGAACACCACATTCAGCACATACTTTGCAACTGAATCACACTGTTTGAACTGCAAATGGCAATCGCTTTGGAAATTTGGTTTCTTACAATGCCATATTTGTTCATAAAGCCCAGCTCAACAGAAAGCATATTTGAAATTACTGCAAACCCCAAAAAGCGGCTAAGATGGTATTTTTTCCCTCTGATTGCCTCCAGCTTCTACACTAGATCCCCTCTCTCATGCCATTAAGCAATGGCATTTCCTGTGGATCTTTCTTTAGCACCTACAATAGAATTCATCTTGCCCTTTCACCTTTTCAGTTTAACTGTTATTCCACAGTCCCCTTGTGCATATCCTTTTAAAAATAAACAGTTTTCCCTTTATCTAAAAGCTGTTCAGCTATGTGGTTAGTTTTTCTAATAGCTTCTCTAGACAGTTAGACACGTCTTTTCCCGAAAGGCAACAATATAAGGTTCATAGAATATCAGGGTTGGAAGGGATCTCAGGAGGTCACCTAGTCCAACCCCCTGCTCAAAGCAGGGCCAATCCCCAACTAAATCATCCCAACCAGGGCTTTGTCAAGCCTGACCTTAAAAACTTCAAAGGAAGGAGATTCCACCACCTCCCTAGGTAACGCATTCCAGTGCTTAGGCTATCCCTCAATCTAAGTACCCATCTGCAATGACATAAAGATTAAAAATTCCTAATTTACTTCCAAACCCCAAATCTCCTGCTCCTCTGACATTACTAACAATGCTTTAAGCAAAAGTGTGATAAATATAATACTTAGTGCTTTACATCCCCAAAGTGCTTCGTTAGCATTAACCAACACTCAGGGCACCCTTGTGAGGCAAGTAGCCCATCGATACAGATGGAGCATAGTAAAATGTGTCATACCAGTTCAGACCACTAAGCCTTCAAGTCTAGCATCTTTCTTTTGGCATTAATGATTAAGATGAAAGGGGGCTCTGCCCCATCCCTTCGCTACCTCCTAATGCCACTGGCTATTGTACAGTGGCTATTGTACAGTGCTGTATTGGGTTGGTGGAAGGAACAAACACTATGGTTTCCTGCAGCAATCAGCTTACACGGTGAAGCATAATAGCCTCTATCTTGGCATGCAAAACTATTAATGCTGTTATTGGTTATTAAATTATCCAGCCTCTTTAGAATCCAACTCTTGGTATTTAACTCTGTGACCTCCAGCAGTCAGGCTGCAGTGACATTTCCTAACAGAGCATATGCCAAGATTTAAATTGGAAAATCAGATGGGATAAACATCTCTTATTTTCAGTACTAGCATCAAATCTGAAGAAAGAAAAGAATCCTACCTCAGCAATGCGCTCATGGTAATCTGCACCACACTAGAGAGAAGGGAGTGATATTGTTTCCCTTTTTTTCACATTAGCTCAGCTTGGATTATTTAACACAGATTTTACCATTTAACCTTAATAAAAGGATATCAGAGTTTTGCTTCACTCAGTGGCTTATCCACAGAGTATTAAAAAAATGAAATGCAGATTCTGTGTTCTCTTCTGATATTCAGGGATTATTGGGCCAAATTCTGATCTCTGTTATTTGGGTCTAAAACAGGAGTAAATCCATTATCTTCAGTAGGGTTATTCAAGATATACACCAGTGTGAATTTTACAGTCTCTATTCTGTTACCTTCTGAAGTGTATTGTAACTACCGCTGCCCGGAACAGTGAGCAAGGGGCTGTCTATTCAGATACTGGAAGAGCCAGGTTTATTTACAGGATAATACAGAAGTCCAGCTATGTTTCTGAGAACTCTAATATCCATGTGCTCTGAAATATTTCTTAGAATTACTTAATTGCTGCCTTTTTTCTTTGGAGAACAGCAACTCTCCTGTCTCTTTGCAATGTTGCTAAAGCTATTGATTGCTCTATTACTTTGATTGATAGATAGATAGATACCAAACAAACAGGAATATTTAGAAACAAATAAGAATCTAGGGACTTACAGCTGCAAAGCACTTCTTAGAAGTGCTATCACGTAATAAGGCAGCACAATTCCCATTTTATGAAGTTACAGTCAGAACTTCACATTTTCAACAACTTCACAGTTGCAGGACTGACCCCAGAATCCAAACCCTACCAAAAAATTTAACTGTGTTTAAAAAAAAAAAAAAAGTTTCTAGCCTTTACATTTGCTGAGTTAATCTTTTAACTGAGAGTCCAACGTAAACCGATTCAGTGCTGTCTTTCTGGGCCTATAAAGAGAGAGTATAAAAAAATAACTTCAAGTGTGTTAGTAACTGCTCCCATTCACATGAACAGTGCACTAACTCTGCTACCCAATTATAAACATTTAAACATCAACCTTGTTAACTAATTCATTGTTGATCGTTTTAGCACAGACATCCAGATATTGCGCTTATCCATTGACATTGGAAACAGTGAGGCAATATGGGAGGAACAACAGTGGGGTGGCTGATTGCTGAGGTCAGTAACTAAGGGCTTGTCTTAGTCCACACTTAGGGGGGTGTAAATTCTAGTGCACACTCGCATGCTGTGCACTGACTGGCCCACGGGTACCCTGCTGTTGCGTGCTAAACGTTGTACATTAATGTAGTGCTGTTTCAAGCAGAACTATGACTCGAGCACATGCTAAGTACTTTTCTGAATCATAATGCCACTATATAAATCCACTGTACACCTTGAATATTGTGTGCGGTTCTGGTTCCCCCATCTAAAAAAATATATATTAGAATTGGAAAAGGACAGGGAAGGACAACAAAAATGATTCGGAGGATGAAACAGCTTCCGTATGAGGGGAGATGAAAAAGACTGAGACCGTTCAGATTAGAAAAAAAGACAACCAAGGAGGGGTGTGATGGAGGTCTATAAAATCGTGAATGGTGAGGAGACCGTGAATAAGGACGTGTTAGTTACCCCTTCACATAACACAAGAACAAGGGGTCACCTGATGCAATTATTAGCACAGCACATTTAAAACAAACAAAAGGAAATAGTTCTTCACATAATGCACAACCACAGTCAACCAGGGAACTCACTGGCAGGGGATGTTGTGAATGCCGAAAGTACAACTGGGTTCAGAAAAGAATTAAATGAGTTCATGGAGAATAGGTCCAACAGTGGCTATTAGCCAAGATGGTCAGGGACACAACTCCATGCTCTGGGCGTCCCTAACCCTCTGACTGCCAGATGCTGGGACTGGACCACAGAGGATGGAGCACTCAATAACTGCCTGTTCGTTCATTCTCACTGAACCATCTGGCATTGGCCACTGTTGGAAGGCAGGATACTGGGCTATATGGACCATTGGTCTGACCCAGTGTGGCCGTTCTTATATTCTTAATCAGGCCCTCTGTCAAGTGGTGAGTGCTCCCAGCTTCCAGTTATTGGAGGATGCCCAGCATCCATGGTATCTGGACTGTTACTGAGTGCTGAGGCCAAGAGCTTGGCAAGATTCAGCATGGGAGTGGCCAGTTATATAACTAACAAGAATATGCAGAATTATAATAGTGAATCTAAAGAAAATGTATTGAAAGGATACCTCATATTTCAGCACTTGAGCCAAGCCCTATAAGGGATCCGGATGAGATCTAGTGTGGGAGCCACCTCTTCCCACTGTTGGTGCTGGCACTGCTGGAGACAGGATACTGGACTAGAGGGACCTTGGATATGATTCAATCTGGCAAATCCTATGCTCCTTTTTGGCAAAATACCTAAAAGAAATTCTTTGGTTTAACTGCCATGTACCGTGAAAGATGGCAAAGAGAGGCAATAATACACAGGACTAATTATTCTTAGCTAACAAAGATGATGAAAAATAATTAGCATTTCAACTGAATCAATTTGACTTCCTAGGAAATCTCCATTTATCATTATCATCAGCTAATCAGGTTTCTGCTTCTGTAAGGTCAAAGAAATTGACTTTAAATGAAGGGCAAAAGCAATTTTTTATGGTTAAATCCCTGTCCCCATTCCTCAAATTGCAGCAGATATTGTTCTATAAAAGTTAATTCCAGTTAAAACAATTTATGTCAAAAATTTTCTTAGTGATGAGCAATTTCTAGAAGGTTTGGAAATTTATTGCTGATGAAGCCTGAGAAGTTTGGATGCTTATCTGAGCTTATCTCAACTCATTCTTTTGAGATCTCTCCTCTACTCGTTTCATCTGCCTTTACTCTTCCTCCCTCCCACCTTCCTGCCAATCCAACCAGGTCTTGCATACCTCCGCTGCTAATAGGCCTTTTGGACACTGCCACCGCCCCTCCCTAACTGCGTGTGGTGGGGACTGAAAACAGAGGTTCAATCAATCTTGGGAAGCTGTGGTCCACACAGTGCTTAAATATTCTAACTGTATGTCTACCCAAAGCCCAGAGACCATTCTAGAACTGTGCTTTTCCAAATGATGTTGAGCAAAACACTTAGGCCAGACCTACAATAGGGAATATGGGCAGGGAGGAGAATTGCCAAAAGTGACAGCATTGGTTCAGCTGGTAAGAGTACCAGTGGGAACCCTATTGTTCTGGTTCCTTCTGAACCTCCTGAGGAATGTATGGTTAAATTGAGATGGTAATACAAATGGGGATTCAAACAGATTAGCTAGTAAGACACTGAACAGGTGATAAAACCAGTGGGAATTTTTGTCTAAAATTTCCTAGTGTAGACACTGCATCACTGTGCATTCAATTCTTGAATACAAATGCATATATGGCCTTGCCCTTCCTGCTTTGTCTCCTCCCCCTTTGTTTTCCAGCCTCTGTGTTCTCTGTCTTCCCCTTGATTTCAGTCAGCTAACACCCACTGCAATTTTTTAGCCATGAAATCTAGTTCTTTCACATACTTCAGGAAATTATTTTTTCCAATATATGTAGCAGTTTGCATAGTTATTAGGGCAGAAGGCTGTTTGCCAGGAGACCTAGGTTCTATTCCCTATTCTGTAAGCCTGGATTTTGCCAAATCACTTAACTTCGCTGAGCCTTCGTTTACACATCTATACAATGGGGATAAGAAGCCTTTGTAATACTCTTTTAGATCCTTGGATGGAAGGTGCTATATAAATAGCAAGTGTTGGGGTTTTTTTAAAATAAGAATTAAAAAAAAAAACAACCATTAGTAACATGCAGGGGTCTTGAAGTTAGGAATTACCATGAGACGCTAGCTTGAGGCATTAAGAAAGAGAACATATGTTCTAACTAGTTTCCAGAACAATTCAGAGTAAGTCTTGCGGGGTGGGTATATGTTTAGGAAGGGAATCTAAACTGAATGATGCAAAAGAAATACCTTGGGGATTCTAACCAAGGTAAGACCTATCTAATGGGAGCAACGGTCCAAGGAGGTTAATTTTAACAGCTAATACCTTTGACAGTGACCCTTTAAACTGCAAATAATGAGGTCTGGATTAATGCACTCTGCTTTCCTGGCGTCGGTCTTTCCAGTTTTCTGGCCAATATTCTGAACCTAAAGCTTTTCCATTCTCATACAACAATTAGTTAATATTTGTAAAATGCTTTGAAAAGATCAAGTACTGTGTAAGTGCTCACTATTCTTGTTACTACAAAGAGGCCAAGAAATATTTTAAATTAGTTTTGAAATGTACACTGTTTAGTTTTTATATTAAAAATATTAAATATTAAATTCTTGTAGCAGACACTTGTACTTAAATCTTAATCCACCTTACTTTTATTTGTATCACAGTCACAGAAAAAATTGAAGAGACTAAAAAATTTTTAAAAGCTAACATCTATAATGCACTAGTTTCGCTCTGTGGAATGCTTGCAACTCTTGATAGAAAAATAATGCTTACTCAAACAGAGTTCACAATGGATTTCAATAAGAGTTAGTGAATACCAAAGCTATCCTGAATTACAAAATGCATTTACATTCAAAATGTGCAAGACAAAGTGCATTTAAGCAGGTGTATGTATTGTATATTTCACAAATGTGCGTATGTGCAGAGGAGTACATGTTCTTCCCAATGTCAGCTTGACATATGCAATTTCATTGGAATTAAAAATATTTTTAGTGACAGCGTATCCAGGTTTCCAATTGTACAGGCTCATCCTAAGGAGCTACAACTGTCAGACAAAAAGGGGAAGATCTTTAGCGCTCTGTAGTCTGATTGTCATCGATTGACACATCATCAAGTACAGTGGCTCACTGAACATGCACTTGCACACAGGATTTATCTTCCTTCCTACACCAAAATGATTTCTATGCTCTTTCCTCACACCTTCCCAGCCCTGTTCCCTTATCTACGTTATTAATGGCCTCTTCCAAAAGGGTAGGTCCACTTTTCTGCAGCAGGTACCTCAAGGGCCTAAATATCCCTCCAACATTTTTGCTGTAACAGTGACTGAAATGTGGTGCTGTTGCAGCCAGTACAAATCATTTTGAGATGTACATCAGAAATTTCCAAAAGTCATCTGCTGCAGTTGATAGAGCAGAAAGAAGAACAACATTTTGGACAGGGAATCCTTCAGAGCAAAAATCCTTCAGTCACAGAGATGCTTAGGTCATGTCACTTGGAAAGCAACCAGTGTTCACACTCCAGTCCAGATGTAGTTCTCCACCTAACCTATGCTGAAGGACAACCCTTATGCAAACCCTTTACTTGTAACACACCAGATGGGTTCAATGTATTTCGTTTTCATGTGAATGCTGCACGTTGGTATCTATTATCATTGGTTTCATTTCTGTTACATTTCATGAGTACAGATTTTCATTTGGGTATTAAAAACCACTTTTTTTCTAAAGTCAATATTTAGTGACTATATTTAGTGGTGTCTTGAGTAATTTTTAAGCCTCAAAATCATTAAAATATCCAGCTTTTCAGCAGTGCCATTAGATGTGTATTTCAACTGAGTTTTTAATCATACCTTGAAGAGTAAGAAATTGCAGACATGGACACCACATGAAAGAAATGGCCTCAATCCAAAAGGAAATAATGCATCATCCTAAATTATAACTCAATATTAGTTTAATTACAGCTTACATAATTATACCTTACAACACTACTCGATGATATTGTATATAAAATCAAATCACACACACACACAAAACCTATATTAAAAAATATTAAGCCTCTGGCAAAACACAATGAAAGCCAGAAGTTTGTAGTTAGCTGAGAAACATGCCATATGTCCCTTCACTAACTTGGCATAGTGAAACACTACCTTTGCAGTGTTAATACACCCTCTGGTGCCAATGTAGTGGTCAAAATATGCTATGACTCAATTAACTATAAACTTCATTTTTGAAACTGATGTTCTTTTACATAATTTTGGCATATAAAGTCTCTTTGGGGACATTTCGTTTTTAAGAAATGAAGAAGATAGCATACACTTATGATAAATCCTAATATCCTAGGGATATTTTATTCTTGTAGTTTATCACAATGGCAGTCCTGTTAAATTAGCTTCGTTCCTATGGAGATCAGGTTAACTCAGGTGAAAATTGGAGCAAAACCTTTTTTCCCTTTCCAGAGACCAAATTTGTTGTTCAGATTCAAATGTAAGTAGCATATGAGGAAACGTCAATACAGGATCATGCTCCTACAGATGCTATCAATTTAAGGTGTTGACCCAGTCATAAAGGAAAATTATAGGAAATTAGAATTGGTATGCCTAATGACCGCCATATGGTAGATACAATGAGCCAATGTAGTATTATGCTGGAAGCTGCTAATGGGTGCTATCAGGCGGGTCTTTGCTCTATAGATAATCATAGACCTATTTAAAGGTGAAGGGTGTGCTAAGCATCCTTCAATGAGGCTATTATGGAAATAGCAATTAAATGCCCCTTTATACACAGACAGCTGGAAACAATAGGAAGCCCTGCCCAAGGCCCTCGGCCACATGGCAAAACCTGAGAGTTAAGCTATGTGATCTAGCTTCATAGATTTTTTTTAAGGCCAGAAGGGACCACTGCGATCATCTAGTCTGACTTCCTGTATAACACAGGCCACGAAACTTCCCGGAAATAATTCCTTTTGAACTAGAACACATCTGAGGGATTTCCCTGGGATTGATAGCAAACAGAGGGCTTAGGGGGATTGACTGGTTGCTGATGCGTGAGAGAGAATGTGCTCAATATTACAATGACAACGTGCAGAATAAGGCCCTCTACACTATGCTATACCAGCGAGAAAAGCAAATGGTGAGCATCGGCCTGAGAAGAAGTTGAGAGACAGATTTTTGAGGGCACATTACTCGCTGCAAAGACAGACTTGGATTACTGAACACGGAAACTATCTGCTGTTGTTTGTTCCTAATGGCTTCGGGGGAAAGGGTTTTGTGAACATTTCTTTGTCATTACAGAAGATGGCACCAAAGAAAAAAATCTGACTCGCATCATCATTTTTGTCTAATGGAAATAATCCAACATGTTTCCAAATATTGCCTACCCACTCAGGCCAAAAGAGGAAACAGTACACTGGTAGCAAGGGTGAGGACATACTTCAAGTCAACTTTGATCAGTAATGTGGGCTTCTAGAAAACAACCTTTTACTTCATGTAAGCCAGACAGAAGGGTGGCCAGGACTTTTTTAAAATCCAACGGTAAAGGTTTCAATTAAACAAATTGACATGCCCCTACTGACTGTGTGATCAGGACAGTACAAGAATGTCCTGAGGCATAAGAACCTGAAAATGAAACTGACTAGCTTATTTTCACACTCTTAAGTTGTGAGAAATACAGAAAGTAACCAGCATAAAAAATGAAAAGTAAATAAGATTTTTAAATGATTTTAGAGTTAAAAATTTTGAGTTACATCATCTTAAAAAATAACGTATCAACAACTTGACAACATCCCTTCAATATCTGGTCTTTTTTATAATATCTAAAGTCAACATTCCACTGCCAAGTTTTAGTTGTTAAGAAGAGAAAAAGCAAGCATATTTGGAGAGCCAATTTTTAAATCTGATTTTTGTGGCGGTTTTGAGTCTCCTCAAAAAAAGCAGCTGAATAGAGTTTTAAAATAAAATAAATCAATGTGTTAATCACTGCCCTATGAATAATTCTGTTATTCATAGCTTTTAAGAGATCATTGTGTCTGACCTTTCCTGAGACAGCCCATTGAACTTCACCAAGAGATTCCTGCTTGAACCATTTAGAAAAATATCCAGTCTTTATCTAAAGACTCCAAGAGATGGAGAATCCAAGACAACCTTAAGTAAGTTGTTTCAATAGTTAATTACCCTCACTGTTGAAAACATACACTGTATTTCTGATCTGAATTTCTCTACCCTCAGCTTTCGGACACTGGATCTTCATCTGCCTTCTTCTACTAAAATTAAAGCCCAGAAATCTCTTTGCCATTTAGGTACTTATAAAGTTCTCTCTTAACCTTCTCTTTGGCACGCTATATAGATCTTCTTTAGACTCGCACTATGAAAGCACCCTTCCAGACCTCAACACATGAGGAGTCAAATGTTTTATCCAGAGTCATGCTGTGCGTCAAGAATTACCTAAATGAATTCAGCCGCTGAAGTGTTCTGCAACGACATGGTTGCCACTGTTCAATGTATGGCAAACAAGATTTCCCTTGTTCCTCCACAGAGAGCCATGACACCTCACAAGTTTGATTTCCTGCCCCCCACCCCCACCCACCCTCCCTCAAACTATCAAGGTTTCCTTAATTCCATTTCCCTGTACTTTATGCACTGCAAGATAAGATGTAAACACGAACCAAACAGATCAGATTCTTAGCTGATGTAATCCTGCCTAGTTCCCTTGATTTCAATGGAGCTATGCGCCAATTTGCACCAGTTTATGATCTATCCCACAGAAGTACTGTTACAATAATGGTGACACAGAATAGTAGCATCAAAAGTAAAGGATCTCAATCAAATATGCGATTGTACAGAAGAAAGACGTAAACAGAACTTTAGTTTAATCACTAATAGACTATCAAAATTTTAGATTGTTACCGTTTTAGCAAACTTATGTTAATACCATTATTCTCACAAGTGAGACAATATCACACAGTACAACAGTGTGCAGAGTCTAGTAAGCATCAGGTCCCCGTTGCAGTACCCACAGTACAAATGCATATGAGATGTAATGCAAAATGCTGGCTCCATCTGAGTCAGCGGGAGTTCTTCCACTGACTTCAGCGGGGCCAAGATTTCTTCCATGGTTTTTTTCCCTGAAGGTTTCACAACCAATATACTGAAAACAGTTCTGGAGATCAGCACGGATATAGGTCAGTATTTTCAAACTTGAGTGCCTATAGGCTAGGCACTTTCAATCTATATTTAGTCACTGCAGAGGTGCTGAGCTCCCACCTACAACTTTCATTGAAGTCAATAGAGACTGCAGCACCTCGAAGAAAAAGTCAGGCCACCTACTTACTTTAGGCACCAAAGTTTAAAAATGCTGGCCTTGGGTCTTGGCCATCAAAGCCAGCTCTCCATGAAACGTGTGAAATGACAACACACTTGGACATGGTTCTTCAAGATAATGGTCGTATTTCCTGAAGAGAGGCCCAGGAGTTGGGTAGCACAAACTGTTTTGAAGGTTAAGGCTGAAGATTATTGGAAGAAGTCGCCAGAAAGCTCGCACAATGCCTATCCACAATATGCCTACTTTTCACGAACATGATCAGTCCTTAACTTTCATAAATACCAATGTTATCAATCTGAAGCTATTACAGAAGGATTTTTGCCCAACAGTAAACAAAAGACAATATTACATATGCAAGTCAATTGGCAAACTTAATATTTTATTACATTTTTATATTACAAATAGTCTAGAAAAACATATAAATTTAAAGGGGCATGAGACCAGTAGGCCAGAAATGTAACACCCTTAAAATGATGCATTCTTGGAAATGTTTTCTTAGCATCTTTCAATAAATCCTTCCATCTACTATCCGATCACTGCACATGTGCACAGTTTTGTTTGCACACAGTTCAAGTGCGTCCATGCTTTTCCTCCCCAGTCTACCCCTCGAAGATTTTAGTGGAAAGGGATTTAACAGTGTCATTTTAAATGTTTCAGATACCCATACCTACTTAAGCACAACTTTGGCAGCTCTTACTGGCCATGACTGAATTAATGTTCTAAAGTAATATTTTATTTAAAAAACATATTTTTGACAGGAGTCTGTATGTTCAATAAACCATTGTTATGAAACAGTAGAATCCAATGATCCACGAGAGCAAGAGCTGCAGAAACTGCATTTGAGAACTAGATGTAATATTCTTCTAAGCATTTAAACCTAGAGATTGATTCTAAGGCTGTATATCTATAGGTTTTTCCCTTGATCTCCATCACTCGACTGGGCTATGCTTTCTAGGGGGAAAAAAATGCTGAAACCACAGTAAAGGCCTGAATTACTTATGGATTTAGTGAGAGATTAATCCAGCTTTTCAATAATGACAGTTTCTGAAAAGCCCATGGAGGTCATTATTGGTTTTAATGACATATTATTTATTACATTCAGGACACCGACAAAGAGCGATTTTGCTGAATGAAGTACTTCTACATGTAAAATCTGTTGTGAATCGTAAGCCATACTTGGCTCTTCAAAAGAAACCAAATCTCCCCTCACCCCCCAAGTGAACACAAGCCCTGCATCCGTTTTAGTTACACTAGGAAGGATTTATAACAAGCTCACTCACCAAAAGCTCGGCAAGGAGTTACTATAAACCTACTGTATTCGGTGGAAATGTAAATCAAACCCCATCCTGCAGTTTCTACTATTCTCAAGAGGGATTTGCTATGTGGAAACACTGCAGTATCAGGTAAGGACAGACCTATATTAAATAATACTGTCCACAAGGATGAAACAATTTTAAATGTTTCTCTTTGGAGAGGCAGGCAGCCAGGGTAGAACTATCTGGGCAGAGAGCTTGGGCAGAACGATGCTAAGGAGTCATTGCCTGGATGGCATATATTTAGCAGCTGCGATTGTTCCCGGTGCTGAGGTAAAGGAGTCCAGATATGTGCATATTGCCCACCAAGGAGCGAAGGAAGCGGCAGAGAAGGAAATACAGAGTGTGTATGAAAGTAAAGGGTTGTAACTAGGGCTGTCAAGCGATTAAAAAAATTAATTGCGCTGTTAAACAACAACAGAATACCATTTATTTTAAATATTTTTGTACATTTACGACATTTTCAAACATATTAATTTCAATTACAACAAAATACAAAGTGTACAATGCTCGTTACAAATATTTGCACTGTAAAAAACAAAAAAAAAATTTCAATTCAACTCATACAAGTACTGTAGTGCAATCTCTATCATAAAAGTTGAACTTACAAATGGAGAATTATGTACAAATAAAACTGCATTCAAAAATAAAACAATGTAAAACTTTAGAGCCTACAAGTCCACTTAGTCCTACTTTTTGGTCAGCCATGCACTCAGACAAACAAGGTTGGTTACAATTTGCAGGAGCTAATGCTGCCTGCTTCCTGTTTACAATGTCACCTGAAAGTGAAAACATTATGTGCCAGATGTGCTAAAGATTCATATGTCCCTTCATGCTTCAACCACCATTCCAGAGGACGTGCGTCCATGCTGATGACGGGTTCTGCTTGATAACGATCCAAAGCAGTGCGACGCATGTTTGATAAAAATCAAAGCAGGTTGATTTTCTTTTTTCATGGTTTGGGTTCTGTAGTTTCCGCATCAGAGTGTTTCTCTTTTAAGACTTCTAAAAGCATGCTCCACGTCGCTCTCAGATTTTGGACGGCACTTCAGATTCTTAAACCTTGGGTCAATTGCTGTTGCTATTTTTAGAAATCTCTCATTGGTACCTTCTTTGTGTTTTGTCAAATCTGCTGCGAAAGTGTTCTTAAAACCAACATGTGCTGGATCGTCATCCGAGACAGCTATAACATGAAATATATGCAGAATGTGGGTAAAACACAGCAGGAGACATACAATTCTCCCCCAAAGGAGTACAGTCACAAATTTAATAGACGCATTACTTTTTTAACGAGCATCATCAGCATGGAAGTATGTCCTCCGGAATGGTGGCCGAAGCATGGAAGGGGCATACGAATGTTTAGCATATCTGGCATGTAAATACCTTGCAACACTGGCTACAAAAGTGCCATGCAAATGCCTGTTCTCACTTTCAGGTGATATTGTAATTAAGAAACAGACAGTATCTCCCGTCAATGTAAACAAACTTGTTTGTCTTAGTCATTGGCAGAATAAGAAGTAGGACTGAGTGGACTTGTAGGCTCTAAAGTTTTATACGGTTTTGTTTTTGAGTGCAGTTATGTAACACACAAAAAAAAAATCTGCATTTGTAAATTACACTTTCACAATAAAGAGATTGCACTTCATTACTTGTATGAGGTGAACTGAAAAATACTATTTCTTTTATCATTTTTACAGTGCATATATTTGAAATCAAAAATAATAATATAAAGCAAGCACTGTTCACTTTGTATTGTAATTGAAATCAATATTGAAAGTGTAGAAAAACAGCCAAAATATTTAATAAATTTCAATTGGTATTCTATAAGTGCGATCAATCACAATTAATTTCTTAATCACTATTACTTTTTTTGAGTTAATCGCATGAGTTAACTGTGATTAATTGACAGCCCTAGTTGCAATACATTGGGAGCATGGCACACCATTGATTTGAGCTTGTTGTGATGCATCATTTTAGTGGTATATTGAGAGTGACTGGTGAGAATATAGGGAGGGGAGATACAGTTTTGAAGTCCATTGGCTGATCATCCTTAGGTAGATTTCTTTCCATTTATAACCAGATGTAGGTAGGAAGATCAGTCTAATGTAATACAGTGTCTTGGAATTATATGATCTCATCTCTCTATTCCTGAACAAATCACCAGTAGTGAGAACTGCCTTCCAAACTCTGCCAGGAGACTATCTATTTCTACTAGGCAAGCACCTTGTCTATATTGGATCAGGCCAGGTAAAGGCTACTCAGAAGGGAGAACTTAATGGGCAAAGACATCAGTGTGAGTACATCACACCTGTGTACCATGTAACTCCACTGGCTCCCCAACTGATTCTGAAACTATGTGTTGGGCAAAAAATGTCACCTTTTGCAAAGGCCGTCCCACAATGATATGACAGGTCATGATCTGGCACTCATTATGATAGCAGAAAGTAATAATCACCATTAAATTACACTTATTAAGTAAGGGAAGCAATCCAGTCAGCAAAGAGAAAAATCCATTACAAAATGTCATATTGCACATTTCTGGTGCTTAGACACCACAAAAATGAGTGATCTATTGGTGCCTAGATAACAGCAGAGCACCTGCTCTGCTATAGTTAAGTTTAAGACCAGCTTTCTGTTTAAAGCTTGACTCTTTTAAATGCTCTAAAATCCTCACAGTTACTCAGATTGCCTTGAAAATTGCCATGAAATGCCTCACTAGGGCACAGGGTTCCATTACTGATTTGGGGCCATTTGACCAAAGGGGTTCCTGAGATACAACCACCTCAGAAGCAGCGTTTCTTAAAGTTTTTGGCAACAATTTTGGGCATGCAGAGATCAAACTAGGGCTGAGATGATCATACCAGGGAACTAAATACCTGAGTTTCGCCCCCACAGACTACATGCCACCCACAAGCACTTTGGGGAGGGATTAAATTATGTTTGGTTCTCCAGTTGGATGCATCACAGTTCTAAGGCTCATACATGACACGGATTATACTGCACATATGGAGAAAAAGAGAGAGGTTGCAGGAATTGAAAGCTTGCTATGAATCACCCATCCTGAATACTTCAGAGGAACTGTTCTGGACATCAAGTTGAGCATCACCCAGACACTGAGAGTTCAAACCCAAACCTAGAGAGAAGTCTCAAATAACAGGAGGCACCTTGTTAAAACCTGCCTCTGCCAAACGTTTGGGGTTTTTTAAATTATTACGGTGGGGGAAATGTAACCTAAGTAAAGGAGAATGTTCACATGGCACTGAAAGTATTTCTGAAAAGACAATAAATTCCCCATGCAAACGTTCCCTAGGAGGAGAGGGCAACTAGAGTTGCAAGAGTAGGTAAGAATAGGGGAAAAGGGTTTACGGTGCAGCAAGGTGAGGGATGATATGGGGAAGGAAATAAAAGGAGTGTGAGTGAATAAGAGGGGTTGGAGGGTGAGATGACAGGAGCTAGCTGTAGTGGAAGGGGAGGGCCACTGGGAGAGAACAGGGGCAGGGGCACCTGTCAGCCCCACATTTCCCTCCTGGGTGCGCACTGGGATCTGGGAACTCCCAGCTCCTGTAGAGCAGTCTGACCACTCCCACATCCGTGCCTCTCTCATGTGAGCCAGGATATAGGGGACTTTCCCTTCTGGGGGTATGAGCCTCATTCCCTGCCCCCATGTGTGTGGCAGAATCTGACCCCCCTTCACGTGAGCTGAGGGGCTCTGGTCCCCTCCCATCCTCATCAAAAGGAGAGAGTTGCATATGTACCTTCAAATTCCATTCGGCATCGTTTCCATATCGATTTGTGCAGGGTGTGTCAATAGCAGGACCCTGGAGTCTTCTCATCACAGGTACTGTCAGTCAGGAGCTGTGAGTTATAGGGGCTCATGGTGCCCGAGCTCCACCAATATTCAGGCCCGTGGGCCCGGCTCCACCAATGTTTGGGACTGGGTCTCTCTCCCAGCCCCGCCTGCTGCCCCCACGCACCTCCCCAAAGTGTTCCCTGGCCCCCACTTGCTGCCCCCGCTCACCACCCTGGAGCCTGCAGCTCCCCCTGACTCTGCTCTGCCGACTTCTGGCATCAACTGCTGCTGCAAGGTCCTAGTGCCCCACTCCACTGGGGCCAGGGCAGGCCGCCCTTCCGCCCTGGCCCTGAGCCTCTCCAATGCCCCAAACCCCTCATCCCCAGCCCCAGACAGAACCCTCACATCCCCCCGCACCCTAACCCTCTGCCCCAGCCCTGAGCCCCTCCCACAAACCAAATCCCTCATCCCCAGCCCCAGACAAAGCCCTCATCCCCCACACCCCACCCCTCTGCCCTAGCCCTGAACCCCCTCCCACACCCAAAACCCCGCATCCTCAGCCCCACAGCCCTCACCCCTGCACTCCCTCCTATCCCCAAACTCAGCCCCAGAGCCTGCACCCCTCACCCCCTCCTGCACACCCACCCCCTGCCCCCGCCGGGAGTCTGTCCCCAAACTCTCTTCCAGAGCCTGCATCCCCACCCCTTGCCCCAGTCCAGAGCCTGCATCCAAACTCCGTCCCAGAGCCTGCACCCCTCACCCCCTCCTGCATCCCCACCCCCTGCCCCAGCCCAGAGCCTGCGCCCAGCACCCAAACTCCATCCCAGACCCCCTCCCCCACCCAAACTCCCTCCCAGAGCCTGCACCCTAATCCCCAGCCCCAGTCCAGGGCCTGCACCCCAGACCTCCTTCCCACACCCAAACTGCCTCCTAGAGCCTTAGGCAGGTGGGGGGCAGAGTTTGAGGGGGGCAGGTTCTGGGCACCACCAAAATTTCTACAAACCTGCCACCCCTGCTGTCAGTAGTTAAGCAAGATATGAGAGCACTGTGTGGAGTTAAAGGGTAGAGGAAAGTACAGCATTAAGTGGTATCCTATGTGCAAGTGTAAAGAGGTTGCAAAAGGCTGTGAAGTGGATATTAAATTTTACAAGTGTGATATTCTGTCAGGGGAGAGCAGGCTTAATTTTTAAGCATAGGGCATGTGCATTGTGATGAAAAGACAGAGTGTGTATTATGGGTGTTTTGGGGCATTGCTCCAAGAGGGAAAGGTTATGGTTACATAGACTTTTACCTTAACTCTATATTTCTTGGTTTTCAGAACATTGAGTTTTGCAGGACTCGACATTCTGAAAGGGCACAAGCCATCAGCAAGCAACCTGAACTGTGCACAAGCAAAGCTTTTTCTGCTATTTAATAAATAGATACAAGCTGTGATCCTGCAGTCATACTGACCTTCACTAGGAGCATTCAGTGAGTAAGGACTGCAGGACTGGGCCAAAAGAGAATTATTTTGTTTATAACAGCTACTGACCTGGGAAATCCAGAGAACATCTGAGCAGAGTAGTCTGCTTAATTTACTTTGATAAGCAGAGATTAACCCTTGGGAAATAAAAATAATAAATTCAAGGATTCTTTCCTCCTCCGCCCCCTATAACTGTTACCATTGTCACAGACTCATTAAATCCCTCTGGTAAAGTTCTAAACAATTATAGGTTTGATATGTCTGGGATAATAAAATGTCCCTTTAAGCACAAACTTTCCTTCATAAAAATAGCTTATTACTGGTAAAGAAGTAAAAGATGAAACATGCACACACCCCCATTAATACTTCCACAGTGCAATAGAAACAACTAAAATTGACATATGACACATCTACAATATGATGAGAGTACAAACCAAAAAAAAAAATTTCCAGTTTTAAAGGAATACACCACCCTTGACACACTTTGTTTTACTCAACACCGTGGTTTATTTTGGCTGAGATTTTCATTCCAATATGCAGGTGCATTTTTTTGCACTCAATCATGCCAAGTGATTTCAAAGAATGTAGTAATACACACTTGTCTGTCAGAGTAGGATCAAGCCCATTGTATGTAAAAACATGTCCCTTGAATAGTGCATTGTACAGTATTCTGCCTAACTGGTATTGAAAATAAGTAATCACATAAGGAAACATTCTTGTGATCACGATGAACACTGATGAATATTCCTTTTTTCACCCTTCCCACCACCCCCAGGGAAAATATGACCTTCAAAATGTACTAGGTTTCTTATTCTACATCGTGCCTCCTGATCAGGCATAGTTGCGAGGTATGTCACTTGTTTGAAATTTCACCTCCAAGACTGCAGCGCTGAAAGTTACAGTTCAACTTCTCTGTAGATTTCTCTGCCCCCAAACAATCCCACAATTTATTTCAATGCTCAACTACTACACGAGTAACAACCATTAAAAGTGATAATCTCATCTGTATTATTCTGCGCCATGATTTTTTTATTCTGTACTCACTGCTGAACTATAAATTAAGAAATGTCCTTTCCATTGCACAAATGAATTGCAGTACCAATACCTATGTGAACATTTCTCCTGCATCCTTATATTAAGTGTCAATGGTCTTATGCAACAACTACAAACCATACTCAATGGGAACCCCATTCTGAAAGAAATCTTTCCTTAATCCTCTCTTCTTGCCTTCAGACAACCCCCCAACCTCTCCAAGATCATCATCAGAAGCAAACTCCCCACAGACCAGGACACATCAATTCGAAGTGGCACCACCCTGCCATAAAAGATGCAAAACCTGCAGACATATATTCACTGCTACAATGATCCACACCCCCCAGAAGCGCCACTTTTCTACTAGGGGTTGAACAGGGCATTGTTGGGAACCTTGCCTCTAGCATTCTGCACAATAGCTAGCCAGCTATCCCTGCTATCCAGCCTGCTGCATTCTCCGTACAGGGGAACTTAAATGGGACTCCAAAGGAAAAACATTAGATTTGTACCCTCTTCTTGATGCATCAATGACAAAGGTATTTTTAAAAGGTTATTTTCTGTATTCAACAACGAAAGTCAGATCCGGTCTTCCTGGTTTTGCGGGTGGAGGTCAAAGCTAACAGACCATGTTGTTCTTAGCCCTTTGTGAAAAAGGGCAGAGATACTGAAACTTTACCAAAAACAGCTTTTCTCCAAAGTGTTCCTCTGAGGAACATGAGTTAAGTAAGCGCAGGGTGGATAAAAATCAATGATTTTTTTTAAAAAATCAAATTTTATTTAAATCAGATTTATTAATAAAAATCGGATTTTTGAGGAAAAAACCTATCTAAAGATCATTTTAATTCAGATACATTATAGCTCAAAGATATCTCATTGTGGAATAGGGATGATAAATTCTAATTCTATAGTATGAGACAATATATTCATGTAATGTTTAAGAAAAGTTTTGTAAATGAGTTCCAATAGTTCATGGATTAAGGACCCAATTTATTGGGTTCCAGGAGCTTCTGTATAGATTATTTAGGTTCATCTTTCTATCTACCCAATGGGACTCAGTGCTCAGTCTAGAAGATACCATCAGAGATGCTTAGTTTTGTAGTTCTCAAACTGTGGATTTGTGTTTCCAGAGATAACATGCTTGTTAACAGCAAAAATGTTTTAAAATAAATAAATAGAGGTGAGAAATAACAGACCTCAACCCTCATGTCCCTCTACAAATTTGTGTACACAGAGTCAATCCCTTACCTCTCTCTAAAAGTGCAAAGTTTCAAAAAATTCAAAGAATAGAAGATTGTTTGGGGCAGAATAGATCTGGACAAGGAGAAGAAGTCTGGAGATGAATGTGAGAAGAGAGGGACAGGCAGTAGAAACAAAAGTGAAACTGTTTGAGCACCATATTACAGAAATCTTGAGGTCTTTCTGAGTGTAGCCTTCATTGATTTGAGATCTACCATACCATTCTCTCACTGGAAGCAAAAAACCTATAATGGCAGCAGGCCGTAAAAGAGACCCAGTTTGGGAAGAAGAACCATTCAAGAAATATATGTTTGCTGATGATGTTTTAAAGAAAGTCACACCAGTGAACTGGTGGAAGTCACTTAAGCACTTGGATTCAGAGACTGTTGAAGTAATAAGCTCACTTTTAACACCAGTAGCTTCTTCTGCCGGTGTAGAAAGAATATTTTCTTCCTTTGGACTAATTCATTCAAATTGAGAAATCGTTTGGGACCTGAAAAAGCAGAAAAGCTTGTTTTTCTTTTCCAGATTATGAACAAACAGAAAAATGAAGGTGAAGGTGACTGAGTTAGCTGCAGAAACCAACATTTTAGTTTCTCATGTTGACCTGGCTGACGGTCTATTTAATTTTTGTTTTTAAAAAATGTCATGTAATTATTTTAGTTAAAAACAATTGTAACAAAAACAAACCTGATTTTAAAAAACTTGAATGTTTAACTAAATTCAAATATTCATATGCTTGTTTTGTTAAAATATATGTTTGCTGTTGAAGAAAAAAATCCAGAATACATAACGTTGTTGTTTTAGTTAAATAAAACAATGTAAATGTCTCTCTGGTGATGTTCTCCTAATACAGCATGGCAAGAAACTCCTCCAAATATTAAGGTTTAACCTGTTGATTTGGAGATAGTTCACCTCCCAATGACTTCATTAATATCTGCTTCAATTACCTTTGGTAAATGAAATAACCAAACAATCATTCATTTTCTGATATAGCTGGAAAACTAATCTGAAAAGTTTTCAAAATAAATCACTTTAAAAATTTGTAGTGTGTACCTTCTAAAAATGAAACCTATAGCTATCTCTGAGTTGTAAAAATATGTATTAAGGTTATAAGAACCAACAAAAATGCACTTTTATGTAGAAATCCATGATTAAATCGAGTCTTCCTGACTAGTGATTTAAATCATGATTTAAATAATAATCAAATCCATCCTGAGTAAGCATCAAAACAAATCCTCAGCTGATGTAAACTGGAACCACATGGACTTCAATGGGGCTATGTCAATCTACACCAGCAAAGGATCTGGCCCAAAAGCCTGAATAAAGATTACTTCCATTCTCAAACAGAGTTCTCTCATTGGATATTTCAGATACAAACCTCTAATTCTCCAGACATTCATAGACTCGAACACTATGTTTTCTATTGGACCTCAATATCTCATGTAAAAAACAACCAGGAAAACAAGCAAGCAAACTAACAAAATTCAAAAAAACATTTTAAGAAATCCTCAACAGAGAGGGGGCGAATCTGGTATTGGTTTCCAACAGGAAAGTCTTCCTTGGACTCAAAATGGGATGTGCTGGATAATACTGAATTGGAGGGTAAAATTCTGGTCCCCATTCAAGTCAATAAAACTTTTGCCAATGACTTTTAGTGGAGCAAAGATGTCATCCAGAGCTTGTAAGCAAACCTCATTTACCCTCAGCTCTAGCCCCCTAGTCCCCAATCCTTGCGCATGATTTTGCACTGCCGTGCATCTTTGGGAGTGCAAAATTGGTATAAATCACCAGCAAATTAGGATGACTGACACCATGTGCACTCTGCACATTTATAAATTATTGCCCATGGTACAGGGCAGTGAAGAATCAGCCCCCTGGTTTAAGAAAATAAATCATCTTTCCTTCTTACAAAGGGGCACAGCCTGCCACCACCTTACCACAGTTAAAATGGACAGTATCAATTTCAAAATTTGAGCAAGAATGGTTCTACTATAAAATGTAAGAGTTCTACAGTGTTATTGCACATGTAAGATTGTCCAGGACTCTTGCTCCTTAGGTAAGTCATAAATCCTGAACAGAAAAAAATACAGAACAATTAACTAGTTTCCTTAACATGTTGTCTCTTGAAGACTGACATGTATCAAAATTTTCTCCAATAACCAAGCATTCATGCAAAAAAGAGATTTTGTTGGAGCTATGAACCCTTCACCCTCAATACATGAAAAGAAATCTAAGGTGTGCAGTGTGGTGGTGACTTACAAATACTACATTTCCTTTTGGATATACCACACTTTGGCAGCATTCGTTAAAAATATAAACCGATTTTTTTTTTTTTTTTGCTATGTAAGGATAGTTTAATTCTTCGAGCATACATATTGATTTCCAAGATTTTTGCAATCTCTGAACTGGAACCTTTGAAACAAAGCTACTCACATAGGGGCAAAAAGTGCACCCTGCACCAGGCAAGAGTACACGCTTGTGATGCACCTTCCTCACATCTCCAAACTTAAGTAAGTATTCAAGGGTGATGCTCCAAACCCATCTGTTTCCTCACCCATCCCGCTGCACAAATGGAGCTATGATTCCACCATGCAAGACTGCACTGCAGCACAGATCCTGCTGTGTCCAGGATTCTCTGCACTCACAAGAGGAGGGCAGCATTTTCTGCACAATGAATCTCGATCCATCTGTGGATCCCAGAAAATTAATACAGGCTTGTAGACCACTGTAAGCGAAAGAGAGACAAAGCCATTCCATCTTCTCCATGGCTCTATCAGGCAGTTCGTTCCACTAGCAGCATCAACACCACACGCTATCAAAAGGGCCTCTATATCCCAGTTTACCCAGCATTTCTGAACACCTTAAATAGGATTAGCGCACTAGCACGCACACGTTTCCATTATCTCCATTAAAATGTTATCTAAAGCCTTCATATTGTCCCACATGATTTGGGGATAAATTGCCTCAATACATGTTATTACCCTTGGACACACTACGGACATATGAATGGTGGTGATTAATAAATATAATGGCATTCTGGGGATAGAGGAAGGGGGGGCTGACAGTATCAGCCTGCCATTTCTATTGTACACATGACACACCATGTCCAGTTCCTCATTAAGAATTCGGCTAGCATTTTACACAAAAAAGATTTCTCTCTTTTTACAGTTAAGCTACAATGAAACCGCTTAATAATGGCCACCAAAGGGACTGCTGTTGCTAGTCTGGCTTTAACAGGTGGCTGTGTAATACGGTGTGATTAACAGAGGAAATGGTTTTGTTTTCGTAGGGACTGAGACTTTAGGGGCCACTAGGACTGAACGCTGTTACAAGGTGACATGAGCACCAGTTGATGTCGCTATACAAGACTTCCTGTGTCCGATTAAAATATGGTTTAAACTGCACCACTACGGCTCGGGAAACATGTTGCATCGATTTAATCACACACTCACCCAAATCTCACCCTCACTACACTAGCTGAAGTAGATCACATAATATCAGAATTTCTTTAATTAGAAAAAGTCTGCTAAGTCATAGCCATATGGCAGACTGAAATCACGAGGGGGTTCCACAACTAGGAGAGGTACCACGAGTAAAGGCACAGAGAGGATAGTGGGAGAATGACACAACAGGAACATCAAGACTGGAGTTGTTGTGAATCGATAAGTACCTATCTCTTGTCAGCAGAAGGCCCGATCCTGCTCCAGTTCAAGTCAACAGAAGTTTTGCAATGTATGTCACTGTGAACAGTACCAGGCCAAAGGGACTGTGGTTAAAATGTTTTATATTCCAGGGTGCAACACATATGTTATAACACAGGGTTGGTTTGCTTGTTTGTTTTACATGTTAACTGTGCTATGTATATGCCTTATTCTTTTTTAAATGTGTTCTAATATTTAACATGGAGGACATATTTATATTCCTTACATATAAAGGTGTGCATGGAATGAATCAAGTATAATTCATATTTAAAAAAAAAAATCACAGTAACCTTAAGCTCATTCCTGCCTGCAAACTGGACAAAAGAAATATTTGTATTTATGTATCATGAAGGGTGCTCAGATACTACACTGATGAGCAACCTTATAAAAAGATAGATTGGTAAGGCCAGATCCTCAGTTAGTGAAAACTGACATAATTCCATTTAAGTCAATCGAGTTACACTGATTTAAACCAGCTGAGGTTCTGGCCAAAGGATTTCACAAAACAAAGTACTTCCCATACAGCTTCAATATTCGTAAAGAAAGACACAGCACTGCCATTATACCTTCTGAAGGTACACACACATACGCACAGAACCAATATAATGCTGGCACAATTAAAAGACTGCATTACAAAACCCAGTATGTAGTAATTTGACAAATCACATCCAGTACAAAAAGGTACACTTTTGACATAGGAACAACCTCTCTGCTAGATTTCAACTGTCTGTTATTGATATGCTGGACCTTTATAAAGTTAAGCAACAATTAAAATAAAATAAATAAATAAATAAAATAATAATAATAATAATGGACAAGTGATTTCCCCCCCCCCCAAAAAAACACTTCCTTCACTCTAAAAAGTGACAGATGATTTGGCTCAAACTTTCCAAAAAAGTTCTCTTGGATATTTGTGAAGATAAATATATTAAAGACTGTGAAGTTCTCAGATACTGTGGCAATGGGAGTCATGTATGTACCTTAGATAGATAATTTGGTATATTTAGATATAAAGCCCTTTTCAATAAAGTGTGCAGGATATGCTATTGATGCTGGAGTCTTCCCAATTTGGGGGTGTTGCTACATTCCCACACACACTGTGAATCTGACCTGACTGCAGAAATGTATGAAGTCCAAAATTCTGCAGATATATTTTGCCATACATTTGTATATATGATTATAACCAAACTACATTGTGTATGTGCTGAAGCTGATCTTATACATTGGTAGATTATTCAGTTTCACCATCTGAATTAATTTTTGTAAAGACTCTCAAAATGCACACAGAACGGGGATTTTAATGTAGATATTTTTGCAAATTCTTTCCTCCACCCTTTTTTTAAAAAAAAAAATCAGGATTTCCATGCATATATTATGTTCCTATCTCCCTGTAGTCCTATTTCTCATTGCCGAAACTCAGATTTTATGACAAAATGATTATCCCATACAGGACAGATCATGGTGCTGATAAAGGCAATGGCCTAAAGCATAAGATTTTGTTACTCTCCAACAGGGAAATCAAACTATAGTTGTCATAGTGTATGTGAGTTTATATTACCTAAACGATACACTCTGGCATGCAGCACAGAGAACGCCAGCGAAGAAGCTATAAATAAAAATACCTGTAAATTTAACAAGTGAATAACTATGCTATTATTTATTCAATTGCATGTGTATTATATAGATGTAACTTCCATTATCCCAGAGTTGTAGGTCCGTGCTGAAATATATGGATATACGTGCAATGACTCAAGTGCAAATCACACCATGGATACTATTTGTAAGTGTTCATGAATGCTGTATTTTCCATGTCATGTCACAAAGCCAATATTCTGAAAGAGCTAAAAGTCACTACAAAAGTCAGGTTAAGTTGGTTAATATAGCATCTTAGCCTTAAGCCATAGCCAACAATAAACAGAAGATGATTTTAAAATCATCACTACAAAATGCATACTTTAAAAGGCAAGCAAATGAAGCACATTTTACTACCATTGTAGAAAACTGCCAAATGAATCTAATCAAGGAAGTGGATGTGATGGCAACATATGACTGTACCGCAGGATACAAAGCTGGGCCTTGAAACTGCAAAGACTTATGCACATACTTAACTTCATGCTTTGCGAATAGCCCCTTTGACTTCAAACTACTTATAGGGTGAAATGCTGGTCCCATTTAAGTCAATGGGAGTTTTGCAACTTAAGTGTAAGTGCTTGCACTGTACTGTCCCTCCACATGAGTGTATTCAGATATATTTTTCAACATCTACAGGTAAGTCTATTTTAACAAAATATGTTTCTCTGAAACGTATGTGTGCGCACCACTCCCCGCCTGCACCTGAATTACCTTACAGTGGTACTTATTTATTTACTGCTATTTATAAAACATAAAAACTATCCACATTACTATGTATAGTTCTGATCCTGCAACCGACTCCACATAGCCACATAGCTGTTCCACCCATGCAAAGCCCCAATCACATCAATAGATTCTATACATGTGTAAGGATTTGCTCAAATGAAGTGAACTGCAGTATTGGGGCCTCTGTTTGTCGTTAACAATAATCTGCAAAACAAATCAACCAACAGACCAAAAAAACAAACCAACCAACCAAAGACAATTTTTTTACAATAAAGCCAGTTCTGAAGCCTGTACTCAGACAAAATCCCCAATGATGCCCATGGGAAGTTCACCTAAGTATGGACTAAATAAGAACTTCTGGAATGGGTCCAACAGAATTTACACAAAGCCCTTTCCATATCACAGAGTTTTGAGTGTGGATAATAAAATGCTTGTGCAAAAAAGCTTTCAAACACAATTACAAGTTTTAAAATCTTCTGTGCCACAAAGAACTATCATAGCAAGAGAAACAAAAATACATTACTTAAAAACAGTACCTTTCCCTTACGCAGTACCTGTTCAGTCTCACAACACACAATGTAGATATTATTTTACCAAATGGATAAACTGAGTCTCAGAAAGGCAAATGGACATGCATGAGAATGTCAGAGTTAGAAACAGAACCCCAAGTTATCAGTTCCCAGTCCCTTTTCCCTTGTAGTGGGGAACAAGAACAAAGAATATTCTACTGCAGATACATATCACTTCACACAAAGAATGTCAGAGAGGACCCAAGTACCATCAGATTTCTAATCTTGCTTATCCACCACACTACAATGAGCTTCGGGGGAAAATCACCCCTGCTGAACAAAGCCTTATGCAGGGCATTAAGCAAGAGCTGTGGAGGATGAATTCAACCCCAAACCTGTCAGCAGGCCTTGGGGTGTAATGCAGTCCCTCCTCAGAGTCTACTGTGACCTGTAGGCTAGAATATCAGTTTCCACTCCACACCCCCTCTGCTGGATATTAAGAACCCTATGTCTGCATAGCATTTGACCTCAGGGTCCTTCTTCCAGCTCACCTCCAAACTACCATATTGAGGATCTGCACCATGCAGGGGAATTCAGGTCCTTTGACACTCTACACAGTCCTACAATAAGGTATATCAAGAGGGCTTTATGCAGGCGCTTTGTGTACTCACTCCATCCTATGGGCCCCATACTCATGCAGGTTTCGCGGGGAACGGTGCCCAAACTGAACCGCACAACTGATCACAAACACAAGGTAAGGCCCCAATCCTACTCCCATGGAAACCAGTGAAGATTTTCCAAATTCCTACTGGCTTCAGGGGGAGCAGGCTAGAGTGTTCATGCCCTTACTACCTTCCCTGGCAGGCCTACCTCCTTCTGGCTCCTTCTACCTCCTTCTGTACTAGCCACCTGCGGACCCACCGCAGTGTGAGAGTTGCCACAGGCACCTTGCAGCACCACAACTGTCCCTCTCAGAGGACGTTCCAGCATCTGGGGCCTGAGGCCTTCCTCTGGTGTATAACCCAGGACTTAATTAAGCTCCTGGCATTTCGATACCTTAAAAAAATGTTTAAAAAGTTTGTCAGGCTACTGGCTTCTGTCCAACAGCATCATTCAAGAACAAGAGTAAAAGCAACTCCTATGCAAGAGACGCATATGTATTATTATCCATTATTACCATGAGCATACTTCTATCTACATAATTACAAATCCTGCTGCTCTTTAATTTTAATTGCATTTTGCTACAGAGTCACAGTTACATATACCATAAGGAGTTGTAAAGAGGATGGAAAGCTTCCAAAATGACTAGGTGCAATGTCTTTGCTGTCGAAACATTTTCAGGTCATTAATATTTCACTTTTATATAATCTTTAACTGATTTTGCAACATGTTCCTTCCCCCTCCCCTTTTAAGTTCGAGCAAGAGGAACTGTTTGAAGTAGCTAGTAAACCTTCCCAGTCTCTTTCTCCTTCTGCCTCTCGAGAGTTTTAACACTTCAAGTGCAATATAAACCAGAAGGAAAAACATGTCTAGCATAGAATCAGCTCTTCAAGAGAGGATTTTTTTCAAGTTTCCCTTCTAGAAACATTCAGCTGTGAAAATGTCTAAAAGGGAAATGGGTGGAAAGAAGTGATTACTTTCTCCACTGTGGCTCCCAGGACAAGCTGAAGGGAGGGAGAGAGCTGTGAAGTGTGGATGACAGCTGTGGCCTCTGAGAAACTTCACTTCTCTGCTGGAAAGGAAAACTGTTCTCAACTCCCCAGTGACACAACTCCCAGCACCTTTCCTTTCCTCAGGGAAAGCCAAAGTGTGTAATCACCTGAGGACAGCTCTTACAGTTAGGGAAAAGGACATGAGGATGTACTCAAGGAAAGCATGGATTTTCACAAGCCCTGTGTGTAATTAGCTACATCCCCATTTCTTCCACCCTGTGAGGCATCTCATGTGATTCAGAAAGGGACAGGTAGCATCCTTCAGCTCATGACTCAAAGGGGAGCCACCTAGAAATGCCACACATCATCTGACGCCACCACAACCCCCCCGGTTCAAATCTCTCCCAACAAACTGCTTCTTCCTGCAATCGCCAGCTGAATGAACATTTCAAAAAAAGAAGACCGAATGAAAAGCCAAACTTAGATCCTTACTCTCCTCTCGTTCACACACCAGGGAGAGTCAGGAATAACTTCACGGACACCAATGGGAATTCTGTCAGCACCAGAGGAAAAGCAGCATCCTCTGGATTTCCCAAAGCCTCCTGTCTAGTCTAGATCTGTCTTTGGGTTAGGACACTCTTCAGGCCAGAGCCATGCTGAAGCTTCAGGTCTTGTGCAGGGGAGAGGGCGAGCACACTGTCCCCACAAAAACAATTCCTAGCAATGTCACCATCTCTCTCCTGCTCCTCAGAGCCCCCCCTCCACAAATGCCACATGCCCTGGCTGCCCCTCTCTCGTGAGGGTGGCTAGGTGCCGGGTGTTTGCCAACGCCTGGACGAGGGAGCAGTGGCCCAGGGGGAAAGAAGAGGCGACATGTGGCATTGTTGGAAAGTCCATGGCTCCCACATTTTGCAAGCTGCCTCCCTCAGCCGCAGGCGTCCCGAGTCCCCTTTAAGTGCTGCAAAGCAGGCAGCTGCCTGTCTGGGAGTGAGCCCAGCCTGCCTCCTCTCGCTCGCTGCCAACCCACAGGAGCCCTTGAGCCAACCCCCGCCACAAAGCGACTTGTCCTCTCCCTAATCCCAGCCGCCGCTGCCGACTTGCTGGAGCGAAGCTCAGCCAAATCCCCGGAATCAGCGCGAACGCCCGGCACTGGCAACGCGGATCTGCCCCCGCCTCCTGCTGCCGCTCAGTGCAACCGCGCACCGGGGCCCCGGCCGCCCTCCTCCCGCTCCCAATCAGCTGGCCCTGCTGCCTGCCCGGCCCCGGATCTACCTGCAGGAGCCGAAGCGGAGAGCAGCAAAGCCCGTCTTCCCCTCCCTCTGCAGTCACCCAGCCTGGCAACAGCCTCATGCAACTCCCCCCCACCCTCCCAAAATGCATCCGCAGCCCACACCTCAGGGGGGGCAGAGACAGGCCACCTCCCTCCCAAACCCCCCAAATCCTGTGTCAGGAGCCCAGCAGCAGCCCCGAGGCCTGGGCTGGCTCCCCCTGCCTGCCAGGCTGAGCCCAGCCCCGGGGCAGGGAGCAGAGCAAAGCGCAAAGGCAGAGACGTGAGCGGGGCAGGAAGGATATTTACTACCTGGCTGGGCTGCTGCTCTCTCTGGGCTCCTCCAGCGCACTGAGAGCTTGGTGTCTGGTGGGGAGCGGGGGGGGTGGCAGGGCTGAGTCTCTGCCTTGCCCCCCACCTCCTCCTCCGCTTGCTGGTTTGGTGTTTTTTCCTTTAGCCCACCCCCACTGCCACCACCCCACCCCTTGGTTCAGGGCTAATAATCCTCCTGGAGCCAGCCCCGCTCCTCTGCACGAGCCGCCGCTTCCCAGGCAGGCATGTTGTTGCTGTGAGAGCGAGCAGAGGAGGGATTGGCAGCCGGCGCTGTGTGTGTGGGTGCGGGGAGGGCGAGGAGCAGGGGAGGGATCGGGGGAGGCGCTTCCCAGCGTGTCTGTGTTGCCACCTCCCTGCTGCAGCGCCCGGTCCCACCCCTGCTGCCCAGGCGGGCAAAGGGGTGGCGGGGAGGGGTGGGGCGGATTGAGGCGACCTCACCTCGCCGGGCTCGGAGTCAGCCGGGAGGCAAAGAGGGAGACAAGTATTTTTTCCCCAAGCCTCCTTTGCAGCCAGGCTAGGGTGACCAGATGTCCCGATCCTATAGGGACACGAAAGCTTATGCTCAAATAAATTTGTTAGTCTCTAAAGTGCCACAAGTCCTCCTTTTCTTTTTGCGGATACAGACTAACAGGGCTGCTACTCTGAAACCTCCCGCTCTTTGGGAATTTTTCTTATATAGGCTCCTATTACTACCCCACCATCCCCTATCCTGATTTTTCACACTTTCTGTCTGGTCACCCTAGGCCAGGCGCACACACAGGAGACCAGGAGCGAAGGCGGCGCCCCGCCCGGGGTTCAGCCCCACGCAGGTGTGTGTCCACTGGCCCCCTGCCTGAGAAGTCATTTTGATGCACTGTAGTGTAGCCAACGGATTCCACTGTCCCACCCCGTTTTTAGGTATTTAGTTTGTGATTGATGTTTCCAGTTAATAGGGTACAAGCCAGGCAGGTGATGCTCATGGACCCATTCCGCAGAGCGCTGTATTTAAAACCCTGGCTCCCCTGCCAGGAGTCTCAGCTAGGGAGAGGGATGGAAAGTCAGACTGGCAGCTGGAGTAACTCTCCAGAACTCAGTCCAGTTAGGCTGGATTCACACCCTGCTGGAGTTGAGGTGGGAACATAGGTGTGAGGGTTGTTTTCAAAGGGAAGCTGGAGTGGTTAGCATGTCACATTGTGAACACGATTTTTTTTCCCCCTCAAATTTTGTTTCTTGCTAACACAGATGGGTGGGCCTTAAAAAATTTCAGACCCTTAAAAAATTTCAAATGGAAGTACAGATTTCTTTAGAAATCTTAGTCTGTGGATTCGCAGGGGTCTGCAGCCTACAGGTGTTTGAAAACCACGGTAAAAGGACAACTCACATGAGCACAGGAATAAGGAGGACTTGCATGAGTAAGGGTTTGCAGATGTGGTCTCCGGTCCTGATCCTGCAGAAAAATAAGTAGAGCCCTGCAAATCCATGGGTATCCGCTTTATAGCCGTGGATATCCGCATATCAATGGACCTTTTTTGCAGAGATCAGCTCTGATGCGGATACAAATTTTGTATCTGCAGCTATAGCACAGACTCTACGGAGCAAGTGGAGGGACCCAGACTCCCATGCTAAGAGCCAGGCAGGCAGCTGTAGGGAGCAGCGGTGGACCCACCACATACTCTGGGTGGGGATCCCAAGCAGCCCCCGGCCCGGGTTGCTGCCCCCGAGACCCTCCCACCCAGGGCAGGTGGAGGATCCACGCTGCGGTTCCTCACAGTTGCCCACCCGTCTCTTTACTGTGGCTGGGCTGAGGTTCTGCAGCGCATACACACACACCCGTAGCTGGCATGGACTCAGGGATCCTCCACCTGCCCTTGGCCGGCTGGGCAGCCTTGGGGGGCAGGGACATGGCCGGGGGCTGCTCTCAGCCCCTCCCGCACTGTGGGCAGGTAGCAGGGCCGCCGTGGCTCCCCATGACTGCCCACCCAGCTCGTATCATGGCCGGGCTGTGGCTCTAAGGCCCCCCCATACCTTGCCAGGGTGGGGCCTCGGTGGGGTAGAAGCAGGGAAGGGGGAAATGGTCTGTCCCTGTGAAAAGTGAATGGGTGAGGCCCCCAGCCTGTTGCTGCACAACTGGTCACTACTGCACGGTGACCTGTAGAGCTGTTTAGAGCCCTGCAAAACTGGTCTAAGTGAAAATTTGCAAGATTTAGCACATAAGTATTATCAAGTGTACATGTAACAAATTGATCTAGATAAAAAGACCGGCTGTCTAGACAAGCAGGTTCCACATATGTAATTGTTTCTAAACATAGCTAGTTCATTCATTCATGCTTATTGCCCTGGACTCTATTCTAAGGGATATAATGGACTTAACCTGAAAGAACCCTTATGTCTTTCTGCTGTCTTGTTTCTACTGCCCTGTTCCTTTTTCTGCTGGTGCTGAATAATACATCTGGAGTAGATAATGAATTCTGCAGTAAATCTTACAGGAAAGACTGGAGCACATTATACAGGATGTGTAGTAATGGAAAGTGGAATGTCGGGAAAGAGGTAGAAGTAGTTTAGAAATCCCTCCTCCATCATTATAAGGTTGAAAAACCTTGGCTGACATTTCCTCAACAGAAACACTTCCAAGTAAAATTACATTTCTTCGCCATTCACAAGTTGCAAACAAGGACATACAGTACCCAGATATTTTTAGTGGGAATCAAGTCCCAATTCAGGAAAGCATTCAAGCATGTGCTTAAAGTTAGCCACATGCTTAAGTGCTCTGATAAATCAGTCCCCAAGTAAGGATCGTCAGTTATTCCCTACACTGTCTCCCTGTCCTCATTCTGCCTTACATTTAAGTAAAAAGGTTCAAAAAGCCTCCCAGGGGTTAACCTTACCTTTCTAGCACTTTGCTGTAAATTCACTTGTCTGCTGTCCTGAAAGATGAGCACCTGTCATTAAGCAGCACTCCCAGACATTCTTGAGGAGGATGCTTCCAAGCACAGGCTCTGATTCAGTGTGGCCAGACAGGCAGACCAACAGCAACAAGCAGCAAAGCTTGGACACAGTAATGGCAGCTTTACAAACTATTAATCATGTTTTATGTGAATGAAAGGAACCCCGGTCGGAATATGATTAATCATCAAGCAGCCTCCATATTAAAGTAGGTAAGCTGGCTGAAAACCAACTGGGTAGGTGCAGGAAAGCAGCAGGACATGCAGCTTCTGGACACCCACATAAATAAGTAACCCAGTTCTCCCCTCCTCAGTTTTGCAATGATGTGACTGGAGAATCAGGCCCATCAAGTTCTTTCACAAGTATGCACACATCTTAGGAGAAGATTCTACATTCAGGGTATGCAGATTCACAAAGACGACGACATTCTCACTAACCAACTGAGAAAGATGTTTTGAAAGTTTTTAATAAAATTGGCATTTCCAATTCTCCTACATCCCCTATCTACTTGGTGCTTCTCTTTTCATCACTCCTTTTGTCTCCTTCATCCACTCCTAATCCTGTGCCTTACTTCGCACCACCCTCTATGATAGCTGCCTCGACTAATATGTAGAATGGTTACCTACACTACAGGTATTGTGGCTCCTTAAGATGTTCTGGCAGCTTTTCAAATCTCAGAAATTGGAACATTCCTAACGCAAGAGGTACATGCTGCCTGTGAGCTGGTCGTGTGTGCTTTGATGTTTGGAGGCTTACCAACTAGTTGATGGCAAGTGAAAATTCACTGTGTGATTCACTCTGTGACAAGATGGTTTGGCCTTTAGACGGTTAGAAATGGCTACATAGAGGTGGGGAGACAATCAGAAGGGGTTGGTGCTATCAAGGCAACATAAAAAGCTCTGGACACATCCAGTGTACACAGTTTCTTCTCTCTCTGTTTGAGGGCAGCTCTAGGAAGAAGCATGGTGAGGTAATTGGTTCAGGTGGAAGTGAGAGATCACCTTTTCTTTGTTTGTAACCATTTTTGCCTTTATCCCGTACACTTGAACTCACTTAAAATCCTCTTTTTGTGTTAATAAACTTGTTTTACTTTTAATCTGAATTTGGGCTGTCATGCACAATTAAGGATCCTGCATTGGGTGAGGGTAGAAGTATTCAAACCCCATTGGAGGTAATTGGTATTACTTTTCCTACTCATTTTGCCATGCATGTTATCATGGTCAGCATCCACCATAGGATCTTAGCTGGGTCAAGCGCCGGTTATTTATGGGAAGGGCAATCCTGACAGGACCAGAAGTTGACAGGAAGTCAAACAGCTTGTTGGATTTTTCTGATATGACTGACATATCTATCTCCAGAGTCTTGTCAATCCTCAAAAGGATTTGAAGTCACCAGTTGCTGGTACCAGTTCAGAGGTTACAGTATCATCAGGAGATGAAGATGACTGGTCTTTTGGTGGTGATACCGAATCTTGGGTACTGTTTATAATTTGTACTATTGTAGCACCTTGGAGCCCCATTTGTCCTAGCCACTGTACAAACACAGAACAAAAAGACAGCCACTGCCACAAAGCACTTACAGCCTGCTCTGCCCTTGTGTCCAGTTCCTCCTGGTACTCCAGCATTGGTGGTCTGGCCACAGACACCAGTAGGGAAACTGACCTCTTTCTCTTCCATGAATCAGGTGGCGACCAGCTTCTCGAAACATGAAATAGTGGACCCCAGGAACCCCAACAGAGCAATGGTGAGTATTCTGTAGGAGTATGGTTGCCTCATTGGTTATGGCCCAGTCCAGTGCCAGTCCTGATGAGGCTTGTGGCGGAGCCCTGCAGGGGAAGCTGACTTTGAATAGAGAATCCTCTGCTCTGAGGATGGGGAGAATGGATGCATCCACGACACTTAGTAGAAACAAACCTCATCTAGGGGTGGCACCAAAGATTATGGTGCTCTCAGTACTGAGGGCTGTACAGGTACAGTAGATTCTTCAGCACCAAAGACTGAGCCGAGGGGAGACCTGGGACATCCTCTGTGGTAGCCACTTTGTGTTGGGATTTCCTCCAAGACCTTTCAATTCGGCTTTGTCCAGTTCTGGAAGAACACCTAATCCAGTTCTCTGGGATCCAAAAAACTCTGTTTGACTCCAGCTCATGTCACAGGTTACTTTATTAGGCATTTAACAGCTGTTTGACCATGCTGGCCAGGCCCAGACACAGAGCTACAGGTCGATATTACAATTCCAATTCATGTCACACACCACACAGTTATATACATCTTTCCTAGATGCTAACATCTATACTTCTTGCATGTAAAGTCCCATTGCTTTGCAGATTGCATCAGGCAAGCTTATCAGTTCAGGGTGTTTCTGCTTACTTTTTTACTACAAATATACCCACAATAGTTAGTTTCTGCCTTCCTTATTTATTATAAATATATTCACAATAGTTTTAGTTGTTTCACCAATTACTTGTCCAGGCTTGTCTTGTCTTAACTTGGGCCTGCCCACGTCAGCAAAGCCAGCTCTCCACAAAGGCTCCTTCTCACCAGCCTTTGACTCAGTGCTGGGACTGTGGATTTATTTCTGGAGTCTTTACACTGTCTGTCCTGGAGCTCCGACTGGAGTCTCTGCATCCATGTTCAGAACAGCCTCTATCAGTACTGGACTTCAATGCCAGAAAGGTAGATGCCAGCTTTGATGCTTTTGTTGTTGGAAACAGCTTTGGTGTCAGGGGTGGTGGTGCCAGGGTCAGGCCTTTTCTCAGTGAAGTTTTCTCTGCGCTGGTCTTTAGTGTTGATTGCCTACTAGACTGGATGATGCAGCAGGATCTTGAAGCTTGTCTGATGAGGAAACCTTCATGGATTGTTCCAGAAGATGGAGCTGGAGCTTGAATTGCGCGTCTCACAACTTACACATCTTAGCAGAGAATGATAGCCGTACTGAACAACTGTTTGGTATATGCGATTCTTCTAGGCAGAAGGGGCATCCACGGTGGCCATCTCTTAAGGGGATTAGCCCATTGCAGGATAGACAGGTCTTCAAATGCACAGGCTTTCATTCTGCCATGTCAAGGAGCTCTGTACTGGGAGCGTCTAAGCATCAACCCTTGGTCCAGATGGGTAGAGATGATCACAGCAGTTCTAAGTCAAGGTAATCAAAAGAGTTCTGAAGGTTTTTAGAAGATTTGTAGAAGGTTTAGCCAAGGGTAAGAACTAATGGGTCAGACACTCACCAGGTTCTGTTTTGCTACAATGGGTGCTAAGAGGGAACTGAGGTAGGGTTGCAGCCACCCTGCCCTTTATGCTCTCATATGGGAACATGAGGAGGCAAAGGATACATGTGCAGCCTTAATAGACACTGCTATTCAAAAGAATCTTCACATGCATTAGGCATGTGCACATATACAGTGGGACCCACACTGACATACTCAGAGGAGAAACCAAGTTCCTTCCATTCTTCCTTCAAGAAACACTTGTTCCATAATAAACCAGCCTGTGTCAGTTTTGTTGCCCAGGATCATACCCACTTCTATCCATGGATTAGCAGCTCTTTGGGACAGGGATTCATTGTTTGACCCAGTTCACCTGCTGTACAATGCTACATAAGCTGAATGTGTAAGCTACTTTGTGGGAACCAATCATTATGTTAAAAAGTGATGTTGTTTGTGATGCTAACATTAAGAACCCCACAAGAGAGGCCAAACCCTGCTTTAGGTTAATCATAAAAAGCATGGTAATGTAAAACAGATGTTTAATTAAACATTTGTGTTTCCTTCTTCTTAAGCGGACTCCTTCACTACCGGTGGCAGAATCAACCCTGCTTTTCAGCAAGATAACCACCTTCAAAACTATGCTCACAAATGGAAATTATAATTAGAAATTTAAAATACACTTCAGTGCACTCACAGTGACAAGTGCTCCTTACCCTGTAAAGTTTTAGATTATTAAGATGAGCAAAACGTGTGGATTTTTATTTCTTTAAATAGCCCTGGAGTGAGTTGTCTGGCAGAAATTTGAACTCTCATGAATGTGTCCCTGCAGGCGTGCACAAAATTTTTTAAAAAAATCCCCAACAACCATGTGCTATGCTGTACTCCTCATTTCACCCATTAGGGACATGTCTGGTTCACCTTATTCTGAGCATTTTCATGTTTTCAACCACATGCAAACAGCCAATGCAGATATCACTACAATGCACTCTTCCTCCGCTCTGGGTCTAAAGCGGTCATTTTGAGTGGGGAGGGGGATGAGGAGAGAGGCAGGAGAGAAGGGGGAGATGGAGCCAAAAAGCATCCATCGCTCAGAAAGAAAGGACTGAATTATTTCTTATGCACGATTGTGAGAACTGGGTTTGAGAATGGGTCGCAGGGGGACATGCAGTTTGTACTAAGGAAGGGACATGGAGAGGAAAGGATTCTTATTTAAAGAAAGAACTTAAAAATCATACATTGAAAATATATTCCTTTACTTTACCACCACCTTCATCATTGTCTATAGTCAAAAGTTGCAGTGTTTTAAAATATACCACTATAGTTAAAGCAGAACAACCCCCCTAGTGTGGGCTCAGTTGTACCAATATAAAGATTATTTACATTAGTATAGCTTATTCCCTTATGGGAAGGGGAATAAGTTATACTGATATAAAGATCCTTTATACCAGTATAACTGCCTCCATACAAGGGATTGTACTGATATAACTATATCAGTGCAAAAGCATTCCCATCAATGAAACAATTTATTGATACAAAAACTGTGTGGACACTGGGCCTTAGACTCCAATCCTGCAAAGAGATCTATCTGAGCAGACCCCTGTGCCTGCCTGGAAGTCTGTGGTGCTTCATGTAGGTAGGTACTGCCTGCACGGAGCTCCTTGTAGGAGCGAGGTCTTATATTATTATAAACAAAGACATTAAAACAAATACAACCCACGTCACGTGTCACTCCGCTTGGACAATGAGCATTAATAGAGTCAGTTTCACTTTTCTTTCTAGCCTGTTTTACTTTGTAATATTTGGGTTTGAAACATTGCAGAGGCTTGTTTATTTATTTAAAAACAGCTGTTTTTTTTTAAATGAAATTTTAATTGTGGAAACATTCCTGTTTGTTCTAGGGTTTTTATGTTAAAGTTTATTTTTATAAAGATTGTACATGGGGCCAAGTGTAAGTTGATAAACGTTCCTTTCAGTTTTTTTTATTAAAGCAGCCTACAAAATGGGAAGACAGAAGAAACCTGCTGTTGGAAGAGAGAGCTGTATTTTTATGTGACATGTATTGAATGTTTACTTGGCATGGGAAACATGGACTGAGGGTGGTATTCTGCATTGGAAAGCAGAAGGCTAAAGATGAAGAATGGATATCATTTTGCAATATCTGCCATTCTCTTCACTGCATCATCACAGCAGGAGCCTTCCAAAGTACCATTGAATTGGGAGTTCATAAATTCTGCATTAAACTAACTTTAATTAGGTTTGCCTCGGGCCTAAGTGCCCCAAAAGCTGTTTTGTTAACACAGAACTATTAAAGAGTTTTCCTCAGCAGAGTAAGGTCTAGGGATCTATCTCACAACAAGTACAATAAAAGAAAGAGCCAGTACAGCTGAAGCAGATGGACCGGGTCGAGAGGAAATTGACATTGCTCCAAGGTATAACTTCCCCTCACACACTCCATAACCCTCGCACACCCAACTGACTGAATGGCAATTCCTCTCCTTTGCAAACAAAATGCCTCCCACTATACTGGGCACGTGGGTAGCAGACATAGTCCAAGACAAAAAATAAGTGAAATTAACCAAAACAGCCAGGTGCACATTCATCTTATCCCTCTTATCTAAGTGTCCATTACACAAAACAGCGAAATGTATTAATGCACAAGAACCCTCTGCTATGTGTCAGCTATGGTTGATCTCTGCCCACATTATATCAAACACAAGCGTTAAAAGGCAAGGAAATGAAAAGTTAAGGCTACGGAAAGTACATCTTTTATTCCTCCGCACAGAGAGACGCTCGCCATTAGCACAACCATCATACACCACAGAGAATGCACCACAACCTTAACTCTGCCCTCTTAAGGATGCCAGCCTCCATCACTCCTTTCACTAAATTCTACCCATCCACCTCCCCCACAAGCAGACCAGACGTCTCTCCTGTGCATCCTTCGCTGTTCTGCAAAACTATCCTAAGAGCCCATCACACAATACCTAGGCAAAAAGGAAAGCATTTCAGTTGAGCTATCAATTTGAAGTTTGTAAAGCTGCTGGCCAGTCGTTGTGGGCCTCTGTAGTACAGTGCATCTGAGCATCTCAATCATTAATGGATGTGTTATACCCCTTTTAAACAGATGGGGGAACTAAGGCACAGGGTAGATTAAGTGAATTGCCCAAGATCACGTAAGAAATCTGTGGTTGAGCTGGGGACTGAACCGAGGTCTCCTGATTCCAATGACAGTGCCCTAGTCACTAAATCATCCTTCCTTGCGTATTTGGTATTGCACACAATGCAGTCTAAAGCACTGGTGCAGAAAATACATATAGGTATCAATCAGTGTGTTCATAAAACAGCTGAACCAAGGAAATTCAAACTTCGGTATCATGGCGTACATGGAAAACGCTTGCCAATGCCCAAGAGTTCGACGAGAATCACACCGTTATATACCGTTCCATTACTGTAGCAGATTGCTTTGCCTCAAGAAGCATTACACTGGCTCACATGACCATTAGGCTTCAGAAGAAGGGAGAGTATCAAGCATCAAGTCAATGTAAAATCAAACAAGGGTGTGGAGGTGCACTTTCACATTCAGTGTCTGTTCTGCTTAGCTTCATATCCTGTATGCAGGAAAGGGAAAACCACTTTTCTTTTTTCAAAAATCTAAATTTAAAGTTAAATCCTAAAATATTATGGAACTGTTATACACTCGGTGGGGGAGAAAGTAACTGAAGCCAATGTGATGAGTTTGGTGCAAACATAGAGTACTGCTCGGGGACACATCAATTAGATACAGTCCTTCCCTTGAGTTCAGTGGGCTTTGGATCAGGCCCTAAAAAAGCTATGCATTATTAATTGTTGTTACGAATATTAACAGACTCCAACACACATATTTATGATGTACAACTGCTGTGTTTCATATAAAAACAAGTCAGCACAAATAACCAGAGTGCCGTGCAAATACTCGGCCTACCTCGTGTATTATTAATTCAAGTGGGGCCTCAGTTTTCTCGTCATTTCCTTTAATACACCACTCTTTACGGAGTTTGTGCTGCTGGAACACAGGAGTTGCCATAATGGAGCAGACTAACGGTGACCAACCTAGGCAAATATCATAGTTCTGTCAATGGCCAATATTGGATGCTAGAGAAGAAGGCGTAAACTCCCTATATAATTGTGCAATACTAAACTGCTGGGGAAGTTTGTTTCCTAGCTAGTGATCACCTTATATGTCTTGAAACATGACACCCGATAGACTTAGTAATATCATCCTAGACAGTTTGATTATTGATGCATAAGTGCGACGAATGGCATCAAACATCATTTTTTTGAACACTGGGATTCTCAAAAATGACAGCAAACACAGCAGCACAGATGATCAAGGCAGTAACCTATCAGAAAACTTTTCAGTTCAGAGGTGCCCAGATATTGCCAAACATGTTTAGCTTAACATTAAATCAAAAACAAAAAATGTTCAAAATGCAGAATTTATTGCACTGCTAATCGAGTTGTAATAATTTATATGTCAAGAAGTTTCTTGACTCTTATGTTCCTATTTGGTCTGCCCTGGAGTAAAATTTGTATATATTTCTCATGACAACCTTTAAATCCTATATGGGTAATAAACAGTCTTCTTCCAAGATACCTGTATGGAGTAGTTATTAAATAAACACGAAGGCATTTGTTATCAGTTGTGTTTAATTTTCAGTGTTTTTAATACTTCTATGCCTAGAGCCTAGACAATTAAATTCCTCTTGAAATAGATCTTAAATAAAAAGGAAAGTTAAAAATAAGTGCTGTAGCATGTAAACAGTACCCAGCATATTAAATTTGTGTTCATGAACAAGGAATAAATTAAAAATGGAGGGTGCTTTTTGCCTCCCCAGGGCAATAGTAAGTTATGCCTCAACAAGCTGCCCAGATTTATGTCCCTCAATACTATTCTATCCAGTAAACATTTTTGTACCTGCCATGGAACCTCCAGAATCAGCTGAGGCTGTTTGTTCCAATATACGGAGTTCTCTCTACAAGCATTACTTAGTAATAAGAAAAAAAATCTTAGGAATTTCTATACATTTTACAAAAAAGAAAATGCATTATAGCAAACCAGAATAATACCACCAATTTTTAATATTCTTTTTCTATTTTATGACTATGCCATTTTTACAGAAGCATATGTTCCTCTTTTCTTTTTAAAAAGGATCCTATTTTAGAAGAAATTCAAAGTGAAAGCAAAGCTTGTGAATGCTTTGGGACAGAGATTATCTCTTTTTCGGCATTTGTACAGTTCTTAGCACAATGGGGCCCAAAGCCTGATAGGAAGCTTTGTGCCTTAAATAACTCTGGGATATTCAAACAAGTCTACAGGAGGTAGAAACCAAAATTTCATTTAAATTCAGTGGGAATTGGGTCCTAACTCCCACAGCCTCCTTTGAAAACCCCAGATTAAAGAGATCTCTGTTCATGTCACTCTTTCTAGTGGAGCTATTTCAAAAGCATATTTTATAAAATAGAGGCACGCAACTATCAACTGATTATCGTGGAGGCCATCTATAAAGTTATTACCCATGACCATCTGCATCATACAAGGCAACAAAAGAGACAGAACACCATGAATCTTAGTTCTATAGAAATTCTACTGATCCAGTAAGGAAGCAAGCCTGCCATGGAAGCTCAGTCGCAAAATATATATTGTATTAGTATCACACTGTGGGAAATTGCAGGGATAGCAAAGGACCCAATCCTGTACCCATTTAAGATGATGGCAAAACTCCCATTAACTTCAAAGGGAGCAGGACTGGGCCTGTAATCTGTGGATGAGTATTCCATGCCCACAATACGACATGTAAACATCCCCCATATTTGGATATATAGTTACATTTACAGTCCCAAGAGTTACTGCCCATCACTCTGGACACAAACAGGGTTTAAGGGTCTATATATTTCTTTAATTATCCTGTTTTCTTGCCATGAAGGATGAGAGGCGTTATCCCCCAGTCTATTGAAGGGCATCTTACCTTCAAGAGCATTTCCTCCTTCCCAATCACTTAAAGACAAACGTTCCTTTAAGGCTTTTACCATGCTGATAGATTTGTTTGTTCTTACCGACAGATAGGAATAAGATCAATAGGATACCAAGGCCTTTCAGAATATGCTCAGCAGAGTACCTTAGATTTAATTAACGATAGCATACACAGGTCTCAGGCTGGACCAAGTTGCAAACTCCATGTTGAAGGGGCTGGCCTGGTGTATTTAATGTGGCATTCTGCAGACCCATTAAGGATTGTGTTTTTTAAAATGAAAAGGAGTACTTGTGGCACCTTAGAGACTAACCAATTTATTTGAGCATAAGCTTTCGTGAGCTACAGCTCACTTCATCGAATACAGACTAACACGGCTGTTACTCTGAAACCTGTTTTTTAAAATGTTTTCCATATGGAACTGGAATTAGTCTGCACAATGGCTTTGGCCAAAAGGCCAAAATTGCCTATGTAATCTCTAAACCACAAACCTATGTGTTGCTAGGAAGTGATCCCTTTTTGTGAGCCAAATGAAATATTTGTCCTGCTCCAACTTCTTTCCCATGTATCTTATACTGTATATGCACCAACATAGGACTTTTTGTCAGTTCAAACAAATCTTGGAAATATCACAGATTATTGCTTAACTCAAATATATTTTGGTAAATGGCCTCATACTGTAACTACAAGAAAGAATCCATATTTTTTTTCTTGTGATATATTAGTGTCTTTCATCTGTTGCCGTGTGCACAGTCCTGTAGTTGTTGTGCATGGAAGACTCCCATTGATTTCAATTACCTGTGTGCCCAGGCTGCCGAATTGGACCCAGGTAAGTTACCAAACGTCTTGGCTCTTTCCAATGCAGTCTTCACAGCACTATTAAAAGCAACCAAAAAGTAAACCAGCAAAGTAAATTTCTTGAATACCGGTCTTTTATTAAGACATTCATCATAGCAGCATGTCCAACATCAGGGTCTGACCTTGAAGTCAATAGGAGTTCTGACATTGGCTTGAATTGGAACGGGATCCAGTCTTAGTGGTGCATTTTGAAGCCACTATTATATTCATAGCTAGAACACAGCATTTAGATAGGAGAACTATTACATGAGGACAGCTTTCTAAGCATAAATGTAATTACATATTTTGGGCCTAACCTGAATGTTGTTTAAAACACAGTGAGGGAGTAGCAGCTGTCTGCAGAAAGTATCTAGAATTATTCAACCACTTTTCTAGTTGCTTCCAAATTATTAGAGCTAACCATAAATGTAAAATATTAAACTCTAGTCTTCAACGATAATGGCCTTTGTAAATAAGAAAAAAAGAGCATTTTAATATATACATGTTTTTTTAAAAGAATGTAGATGGAGAACACTGAATCACACAAGTGTACACCACATTCCTGTGACTAGGTGGCAAAATTTTAATTCATGATTTCCCCCCTGTGCCTTGCCGCAGAAACCATCTCAGTTCCCTGTTCATCAACCTGGGATACTGAGGAGTTTCATTTGTAAATGCAGCAGTATACCTTTAAAAATTAGCTAAACTCCCAAATAAAACTCCTACATACAACGATTTCTGATTTAGCGCTGACAGTATATGTTGTATTCTAGTAAGGCCTGCTGTTAGGCTCAACCATCACCACCACTCTGGTTTAGTTCCTAAGTGGTGTGAAAAGGCAGGGGGGCTGGGGGGGGAAGGTAGCAGAAGTGCTAATGCATTTGTTTGATGTGTGTATGCGAGAGTGAAAGAGAGGAGGTGGGTGGGAGTGTAACTACACAGGCAGCTGGCAAAGCAAATTGTTTGGTTTTATATTTTCTTTTCTCCCTTAGTAGAAAATAATTATAGCTGTACACAGTGATGAAAATGTTGATTTTATTCATCTAATACTGATATTGCTTTTATCCCCATTGAACTCTTTGCTTCTAATTTTTCACTGATCTTTTTACATGCCGCTCACAATACACTATACAGGGTAGATAATATAAAAGCTGTGAACAAATCTATCCCTATATGATTCAGTATGGCAACTTGCCAATAACGAGTGGCTGACATTACTACATTCCCCCCCTCCCCCGTAATTAATGTGAAAAAACCACAATTATCTAAAAGGACAGTGTGGATTCTCTGCACAGTGAGGAAAGCATGGCCATAGACACTCCATAATGAGGAAATACCTAGGTCATTTTATCATAAATGTGATTTGATATTCCTGGGATGACAGTTTCCTGTCCATGTAAAGCTTGAAGTTCTGTAATTGGTCTATTATAAGGCTGCTGTACTCTGGCTTCCTACTCCACTGAACTCTGGGCTTGATCATCCCTCCTGTGGGAAAACTTGCAATGTGGACAGAAGAGGAGAAAAATCTCCTTAAGGTTCCCCTGCTGGATATTTCCCCCAACCTGTTCTATCTGTGGCACTGTTGGTCACCCTGTGGAACGGACTCCCAAGATCCAGAGACCCTCTACACAGAGGCACCATATCACCTCTGACCCTCTTGTGGCTTTGCCCCGACTCCTTGGGAACAGGGCTCTGTAAGAGCTGCACAGCCATG